>NW_021167171.1:0-47464 GCF_004022145.1 Paecilomyces variotii
TTCTTAATAATAGTAGTTATTATACTTATTAGAAAAATTAATTAGATTTAAGGTTTAATCTAAGACTACTATATTATATATTTTTAATTTAAGTATATTATAATAATTATCTTATTAACTATAGTTCTTATCTATAGTATTTATAGCTCGCCTTATTCTAGCGCTTATATAAGCTATAGCTTAAGGCTATATTAAAAAAGGAGAGCCTTAATTATTATTTTTATACTAGTTTAAAGCTTAATATTATTAGTTTTAATTATTATACTATAAGAATTAATATAATTATATTAAGAGTTAGCCTAGATTTTAAATTTAATATTATTATATTTATGCATTAAACTATTATAAGGCTTTATCTCTAGTTTAATTAATATTATTAGCATTACTTTAATTTTACCTTAAGAGATTTAATAAGAAGGAATTTAATAAGAAGAGAAAATAATAAGAAAAGGTTTTAGTATTATTATAATTATATTACTAATAATAGTATTAGTTCTTATTTATTTACTCTTACTATACTATATAGGCTTCTTTAATTATTTTAATAAATTTAAATACTATAGTATTCTCTTATAGCATTTATATATTATACTTAAATAATAAAGAAAATCTATTTTATATAGCTAATAGTTAATTATATATTTCCTTTATTTTTATAATATATAATAAATATAATACTTATTAAATAAACTTTTAAAAAGTCTAGCTAGCTATAATATTCTATATAATATAATATAAATACTTAAGTTACTTTATAGTAGCTATAATATTAATTTTAAAATATTTTATTAGCTATAAAATTTAACCTTCTTTAATAGAATAAGTATATAATACTTTATAGTTATAGTTAAATAGCCTAGCTATATATTATTATAGGGCTAAGCTATATAATAATGCTTAAATATAGCTTTATATAATAAGTTCTTCTTTTATTATAGTTAAATTATAGATTTAATTAATAAAAATATAAATATTCTTATAATAAGTATATAGCTTCTTATTATTATAATAGGACTTATTTTAATATAGTCTTTATTACTTAAATTAAGGTAAAAGTATTTTAACTTTATTTACTTTTATAGCATATTATTAATTATAGCGCTTATTAGTATTCTTAAGATAAATTTAGTATTTAAGTTTACTAAGAGATTATAGCTAAGAGTTTAATTTTAAACTAGTTACTATTATTAGTCTTACTATTATTAATATTATTACTATTAGTATTAGTATTAATTATTATTTTAAGCTATTTTATTTTAACTTATAAGATATTTTATTATTTAGTAATTTTATAATCTAGCCTTTATATTTTTTACTATTTACTAATTAAATTTTATTATTTACTAGAATATCTCTATTAATATAGTATTAGAGTTAATAGCTAGTAGTACTAGAGATATAAGCTAAGTTAATAGTATTTACTATATTATTAATATTTACTATTAGTTATATTAAGGCTTTACTTAAATATAGTAATAAGTCTAGGAAATAATATAATAAGTTAAATAATAAGACTCTTTAATACTTAGTTCTCTAGCTTTAAAAGATAAAATTCTGAAAATTTCTAATAACTAGATTAAGTAAGAATAAATAAAGAGATATAATAACTAAAATATATAGCTTAAGTTACTTTTACTACTTCTACTAGTATTTATCTTATAATAGAGCTATAGAAATACTATATAAATATATAGAATATAGTTTACTTAGCGGCTATATAAGTTCTATTATAAAATTAGCTAAGTCTATTATATTAATTTATTATTTCTAAAAAATAAAATACTTTATTAATATTAAAATAAATCTAAGAAAGTCTTTAATAATACTATAAAGTATAAATTAATCTATTACCTATAATATAAGAAATATAAATTATATTATTTTACTTAAGGAGAAAATACTTATAGCTTAATTTAAAATACTTTAATATAAGCTAATAAAGTATACTTTAAGAAGTTATATCTTAAGTAATAAGATAAGATAAAATCTTAAAGCTAATAAAAATGCTTAATTAAAGAAGCTATTTAGAGGCTAAGCTAAACTAATCTATTTAGCTATTACTCTATTAACTAAGCTAGCTACTAGCGCGGGCGACTACTATTAAAGCCCTTAGGGGCACTAAAATACTTTCTTTAACTATACTAGTAAATAGCTTAATTACTTAATTAGGTAATTTATTTAAACCCTTTAAACGTCTAGTTTCTTTAATTTTATAAGCTCTTAAAACTTCTTAAATTTAATATAGTTTAATAGCTTTATTAAGCTATTTATTAAGTTTATTTTACTATTAATTTTCTATAGTTTAATTATATTATTAGCTGCTATAGATTAAATAAAGAAATAGTAATTATTTAGCTATTTAGTAATTAGTTTATAACCCTTATTTCTAATTAAAATTATAGTATTCGCTATATTAATCTAGATTAATATAGGAATCTTTAGATTCTATTTAAGACTTAGAGTATAGGCTAGCTTTTTTATAAATATAGCTTCTTTTACTATAGAATTTAATATATAGAATTTAATAATTATTATTAATAGAGCTATTATTTATTACTTCTTACTAGACTAGCTAATAAGTATATCTTTATATAAGATTATAAATGCTTTAATTAAAGTTTTATTAAGGTTATTCTAGTAATTAGTATTTATATAAACTTTAATACTTATATTAAGATTTACTCTTAGTTTAATACTATAGTTAAAAGCTTAATAAATATATTATAATAAATATTTTACTGCTTTAATATCTTTATTATTTAAGTTACTTATCTTTTACTATAAGTAGTTTATAGCTTAAGCTAAGTTTAGCTATATTTTAATTATTAACTAGCTTAACTTTTTAATAAGAGTTTAATATTTAATTTTAATATCTTTATTAGCTAATTCTTTTAAAGTCTTTAGTGTATATATTAATATTATAGGGATTTAGATTTTTATTAGTTTCTTATTATAGAAGCTAAAGTTAGCTAAAATAACTAGTATATAGCTAGCTTAGCTTATAGTAATTATTTCCTATTTTTAATCTCTATTAAGCTTATAATTTAAAAAGTTAAAGAGTTTATTAAGAATCTTTATATTAAAGTAATTATTTAAAATTATTATAAATATATTAATATTCTTCTTTATAAGTATTACTATAAGCATATTATTAATATAAATAATAATATACTATTCTCTATTTAATATAAAGATATATAGATCTTCTTCTAATAGTATAAAACCTATATCGCGAAGTTTATTTATAAGCATTATATTCTATAGGTTAATAAATTCTTATAGTTTATATAGAGTATAATAAAGTAAGTAGACTTAATATTTCCCTATAGTAAATTCTATTAGCTATTATATATAGATTTACTTATTATTTAATAAGGCGTTTAAATAAGCTATAATAATATTATATTAAATCTAATATAACTTATATATAGTAATAAGAATTAAGAATAGTTTAATAGCTATCTTGCTTATTATTAAGCTATAGTATTATTTATATCTAATAATTTATTAAAAGTTACTGTAAATTATTTATTTAGCTCTATATTCCTTTAAAAAGCTATTAGTATTAGTTTTAATATTATATACTTATTTCCCTAGTAAGATTTTAATATTCTTATTATCTAGATAGGGGACTAGTAACTAAGTTTACTTAGCTTTAAGCTTCTATATTTAAGTCTTCTTAGCTTATTACTAGTTACTAGCCTATAGAGAATTAACTATTTATTTATAAGTATAGGGGATTTTAACTTTATAAGCTTATATAGGTTATAGAGCTAGGGCTAAGATACTATATTATTTACCCCCTTTAATCTTTACTACTTTCTTTACTTAAACTGCTTAAGTATTATAAGCTTATTTATCTCTTAGCTAAGTAATTAGCTTTTTATTCTATATAGGTTATAATATCTTCTTTATTAATTCTCCTATAAGCTATAAGCTAATTAAATTAATATAGTTAATATCTTTATACTCTATAGAACTAGTATTATAAAAATCTTCTTATAATAAATTTAAAGAGGTTAAAATATCTTTAAGTAAAGCTTAATTAATTAGCTTATTTATCTAGGTATTTAAGTTACCTATAGCAAGTTAGATAATATCTATATTCTCTTATATTTTTAATAGTTGCTATTTAATCTATTATTTAATTTAAGGTATAAGTAATAGAGTTCTAATATATTATTAAATAATATCTTTAATTATTTAATAGATTAAGTTAACTATTTATAGTTAATTCTTAATATATTATCTTAGAATAAATATTTTTATTCTACTAGTAATTAGCGCTAAACTCTTTAATATAGGATTTTTTATAGTTATAGAAGTTAATAGATTATTAGAATCTTTAAAGAATATAATATTTTTAAAGTATTTAATCTTACTTATTTTAAAGATTTAGACCTTATAAATATAATTATTATCTCTCTTATATCTAACTAAGTATTTAATTTAAGCATAAGATATTATTTTAAATGCTTACTTTCTATTTTCTTTAAATATATAAAGATATACTTAATAGCCCTAAACTTATAGGTATTCTAAAGAGGGGTTTTTATTTAATATATTAAAATATTTCCTTTACTTTATAATAGGAGGTTTAGTCTTATCTTTCTATAATAATCTATTTATAATATAGGTAATAGTCTTAATTATAAATAGCTAAAGGTTCTTTAAAAGTCTTAAAGCTATTATTATTATATAAGCTAATAAGTTAAAATATTCTTTATAGTATTTTAAAGTACTATTACTCTCTAAGATTTATAAAGGTATTAATTTAACTTTTAATCTTTTAGCTTTAGCCTAAGACTTAAAGTTTAAGAATTCTCTTTTATTATTAATTCTCTAGTATTATAAGTAATTACTTATTAATAAGATATTCTTAATTCTTTTAATAAAGAAAATTATATACTTTAAAGCTTTATCTTTTAATTTTAATATATAGATAAATTATATTCTTATAGCATTGTCTATAATAATAAAATAGTTTATATATTCTTAAACTTCTAGTAGCTTTATAGATTAAGTATTTATATAAAAGAATTTTATTAGTTATAATATGCAGGGCTAAAAATCTCTAGATACTAATTACTTTACCTTTATTATATAATATGCTTTATAGTAGAAGTCTATATTCTTAGTAAATTAAATAATTATAGGGTTTAATTTAATAATAGCTTTAAGCTTTATAATACTAATATATTTTATTTTCTTATATAAGAGCTCTAGTAATATTATAGATATAGTAATCTATTTATAAAGCTTAAGCTATAAGATATTTCTATTCTTATATATATATTTAATAACCTAATTAATATCTATATTTATTAGTCTATTATCTTAAAAGTTATACTATATTTTATATAGTATTTTATTTTAAATTATAGAGAATAAATAGTATTTTTACTTTAGTATATATAGAGTATAGATAAGAATACTATTTATATAATTATTATTAAGCTTAAGGTCTAGTCTAATAATATCTTTACTTTTACTTTTATTTAAAATATTATTAATATAATTATATTTATATTATTACTTTTCTTTAAAAGTAAAGTCTTTATATTTAATAAACTAGGATTTATTATTATATATATTTCTATATACCTCTAAGTCTACTATTTAGCTAATAGGTAAAATAAGTATTACTAAAACTATTATCTTTATAAAGCTATTAAAATTCTTCTTCTTATTATTCTATTTTTATAGATTAAAATTAACTTTCTTTTAGTTTAAAAGAATTTAAATACTCTTTAGTAAGTGCTATTAATTAGAGACTTTTTCCTTAAGGTAATAGTAATCTATAAAGTTATATTTAAGTATATAGTAATATCTATATTTGCCTTTAAAGAATAGCTTTTTCTTATATATTTTATAAGCAAAGTCTAAAGAGTCTTTACCTAGAGATAGACTCTTTAATAATTTATTTAACTGCCTAATCTTCTAGATAAAAGTCTTATTTGCAGATATAGTAAGAACTGCTTAAGTACTCTTATAAAATCTAGCTTAATTAATAGCTTTAAAGCTAAATTACTAGAACTCTTTTATTATTATATTAATTAAAGGTTTAGTTTATTAAGCTTACTTAATATAATAGGAGTTAGTCTAAGCTAATATTTTAAATTTAAGCTATTTAAGCATTAATATTACTATATTAAAGGGCGAGAGAATTAAGCTTATATTATTTAATTTTATTATATAATCTCTAAATTTAGTAATATATTATTTAATTATTTTATATTAGGATTTAATTATAGTAATAGCTTATTAGAATATAAAGAGTCTGCTTAAAGTTAAGCTATAATTAATAATCTTTTTAATTGCTTTAATATATTTATTTATATAAATTAGCTTATTTAATATAATTCTAATAATTTTAATTAGCTTATAGTTTATTTAACTATTAATTTAGCTCTTTATTATTAAGCTAAGCTTTCTCTATATTTTATAGATTTTAACTTTATTTTAAAATATAGGTCTTCTAATAGATATATTAATTAAGTTCTCGCAGTTTATAGTTCTAAGAACTTCTTTAACTAGCTAAAGCTAGTTATTAAAGTTACTATTATTAATTAAACGTTTAGCTATTATAAGTATTTTATCTTATATAATCTTTAGCAGCTTTAATTCTTAATAGATTATAACTGCTAGAGCTATTAAGAGAGTTAATACTAGAGATAGAGTTATTATCTTAAAGGATTAGTCTATTTAAGGGTAAAGGTCTATTAGTTTAACTCCTTATTATAGGTATTATTTAATTAAAGAATTAAAGCTTTAAGGTATTTAGCTTATCTATTTAAAATAGTAATAAGGTTAAGCTAAGCTTATAATCTCTTAGAGTTAATAAAAATACTTAATTAAGAAAGCTATCTAGGGGCTAAGCTAAACTAATTTATTTAGCTATTACTTTACTAACTAAGCTAGCTACTAGCATAGGCAATTATTACTAAAGCTCTTAAAGGTATTAAAATAAAATTAATAAGATAAATAGTTTTATAGTTAAATTAATTCTTAAATTAAGAAGTTACTATTTAAAATACTATTAAACTATATATAAGCTCTAATATTCCTTTAAATAATATAGGGAGATATTAGCTTTAATTTATTTTCTCTAAAGGCTAGCTTATTATAAAGGCTTAACCTTAGCTTCTTTAAGCAAGATACTTAGTAAAGAGACTAAAGCTAAATTATAATAATACTAGAAATAAAAATAATAAAACTAATAATATAATATAGAATTCTAATAAAAAAAGAAAGGCTTTAAATATAAGTATTTTTAGCTAACTTATAATATCTCTAGGTATAAAATATATAAGAAAATAGCTTAATATAAATAATTTAATAAAAGATATTAAATTAAGACTAATAGAGGTAAAACTTAATAATATTAAGATAAATTTTATAAAAAGAAATATAGAAAATAAGTAATATAAGAACTTCTAATAATAACAGATAACTTTATATATAATAAGGAAGAAACTGCAGATAACTTATTAGTATTAAGAGCTAACTTAAGATAATAATATTTAAATAATATAATAAATTACTATAATAGTTTTTAAAATACTCTTAATAATAATTAAGCTTTAAATAACCTTAATATACTACTAAATTAATATAGTATAAGAGATAAAGAAGTTATTTTTCTATTAGCTATATAAGGAAATAATTATATAGCTAAGTTATTGCCTAAGGCTTTTATACCTTATATCTCTATACTTTATTAAAGTAATAAGCGGCGCTAAAGTAGTATTATATACTCTATATCTATATTAAGGCTTTAAGCTTTTTTTATATTTAGTTTATAATATAAGACTAAGTAATATTACTCTTTAATAGTTTTTAAAGCCTACTAGTAAAATAATTTAAATTAAATTTAAGCTAAAGTAAAAGCTATTTAAACTATTTAAATCGCTTTATAGTCTTTAATATAATATCTAGAATAAATAATCTATTAATAAGTTAAGAGATAATAAGTTTATTATTTATTTCTTAAAGCTTATTTAATATAATATTTAAGTTATATAAATAAAGGCTAATCTTTATAAATATACTTTTAATAGTAGAGGATTTAAAGATTTTTAATTATATAGATTTAAGCGCTTAAAAGAACTTATACTTACTAAACTTAAAATTACTTATTCTTATATTAAAATTAATAGCTTTATTATAATAATACTTAAATACTTAAAAAATACTAATATTTAGTAGTTAAATTAAATAATTAATACAAGGTATTAATATAAAGAGGAGAATTTTCTTTTTTTTATAGTAGTTAAGGATTTTATATATTAAATAAAAGCTATATTTATTATATAAAAGAAGATAATAAGTCTTTTACTAATAATAAGCTAACTAGTAATTAAAGTATTATATTTACTAATAGGCTAAAAAGTTATTTATATATCTAGAGTTAAATACTTTAATTACAGTATTAATATCTAGAACCTTAAATTATTTTACTTAAATATACTTACTAATTAAAATAATAAAGGGAAAAAGTATTAATTTATTAGCGCTTATTATTTTAATTATAATAACTCTTTAAGAATATAATTACTTATATATAGCTTTTTTTTATTACTTTAGAATAATAACTTAATAGTTAAAAAAAATAGGTTTAAATAGAATTCCCTAGACTAATCTAATAGCTTAAAGGGCTAATAATACTTAAGGAGAAAGAGTATTAGCGCATATAGTAGATATAAAATATATATATATATATTCTTACTTAAGGTAATAGATTTTATATAGAGCTTAAGAAGTAGTTTTTTTAAACTGCCTAATTTTATTAAAATAAAAGTATTCTTAAAGATTTCCTTAAAGTAAAATCTTTATTATATTAAAATTTACTAGTTTTAACTGCTATTTTATAATACTTCTCCTTAATCTAAATTTATTAAGTTAGTTAATCTTAATTAATTTAAGAATTTTAAGAAATTTACCTTTAGCAATAATTTAATAAAATTATTTATTATTATATTTTATATTCTAATAAACTTAATATTAATCTTATTCTTTTAATATAAGTTATATATATAATAGTATATAATATTAATATATTTTAACCTTTTATAGATATAAGTATCTCTAATTAGTAATAATAATATTTAATTATCTTTATAGACTTTAACTAGAAAACTAATAATAAAAGCTTACTCTTCTCTTATTATTAGCTTAAATTTATTTAGATTAATATAGTATTTATATCCTATATCTTTTAAAAAAAGGGCTAATTATTAAGACTATTTTATAGCTTAATATATAGCTATATATTTAGCCTCTATAGTTAAAGTTATAATAGATTTTTATTTTTTATTTAATTAACTTATTAAGCTACTAGCTAAAGTAAAAATATTCCTTAAGATTAATATTTAATTAGTCTTATCTATTATATAATCTAAGTTTAAATATTTAATAAGTTACTAGTCTTAGTTTATATTAAACTTAAGACTAAGGTATATAATTAATTATAAGTATTTTATAAAGAATTTTAATACTTTAAAGTATATTTTAAATAGATTTAATAAATATTAACTTAATCTACCTATTATAAATATAATATTTAATCTTATTAAGATTATTAAATAGATTAAGCTATTAATAATCTTTTAATACTCTCTTTAATTTATTCTTTTATCTTAAGGGCTAAATAGTTTTAAAGAGTTATATCTATTTAATAAGATATTAACTAAATATACTTTCTCCTTACTTATTTTATATTATAATAAGAGTTTTTTAATATAATAAGATTAGTCTATTATTAATATTTAGTCCTTCTTATTTTAAATAACTTAAATATTAAGAATTTTCTTTATTTCTTTTAAGTTCTTTATTTTATATATTAATTTAAACTCTTATTTAAATTAGTAAATATTCTTTATTTATTTTATACTAATTAAGATATTATTAATATATATTAAAAATAAGATCTCTTTCTCTAAGTATTATAATAAATATAGATTAATATTAATCTATATAAAACTTATTTTCTAGAATATTTCTATATAGGTTTAATTCTAATCTCTTATAGCTTATTTTAAATTATATAGAGATTAAAGAACTTTTAATACTATTTTTAGTAATATATTTATTTCTAATAAAGGTATTATATATATCTTCTTTTTTAATATTAACTCTATAAAGGTATTATTAATATCTATAATATAGTACTTATAATTCTCTATTATAATAATAGCTAAGAATATTTATAATATATTATATTATAAGATAGAAGTAAAGATATACTTAAAATTAATATTATATTTCTAAGTAAATCCTTAAATAATAAGATATACCTTAAGCTTTTAAAGGGAATTATTTAAATTATACTTTATAGCTAATATTTAATAGCTAATTATAATATTAGCTCTTAATAATAATATAATTACTTTAAAAATTCTATTTATTTAAAGTATATTTATTTTAACTTTAAATATATTCTGCTATAATTTATTCTAGATAAGGTTATTAATTATAGTATAATATAAGTTTAAGATTAGAATATATTTTTTTATTATATATATTACTATTATAATATTTAATACTTATTTTATATATTTCTCTTAGTCTATATTAATACCTAGAGATAGAAGATTTAATATAAGTATTACTTAATATAACTTTTTAACTTCTTATTTATTATCTAATAATTTAATCTTCTCTCTCTTATATTTTACTATATAGAGAATTTTTATATAAGATATAACTTACTTACTTAATAGAGATAAAGAGTTTATTTATAAATTTTTATAATTATTTAAATTATTAGAATAAAAATAATTAAATATTTCTTTTTATTCTATAATTTTATTATAATAAAAAGCTTCTTTTTCTTTTTAAAGAAATATTTTAATTTTTTTTTAATAAAATATTTCTTTTTCTTTTTAAAAAAAATTAGAACTTTTTTATAACTCTTCTCCTAATTATTAATATTATTCTTCTTTTTATTTAAGAGTATATATATACTTAAGATAATAGGCTAGGTTACTAGTTAATCTTTTAAATTCTTTATTAATACTATATTTAATAATAATTTTTAGAGAATCTTAAGATTTAAATCTTCTTTTAATTTATTTTTAAAAAATTTAGCTTAATAGGTTTTAATAGTCTTTTTTATATCTAAAGCTTAAATTTTTTATTATTTATTTATTCTCTTAATATATCTTATAAAAATATAGATCTTATTTTAATCTATTAATTTATCCCTCTATATATCTTATAGTAGAGATTTTAACTTTATATATAATACTGCCTAATATCTTTATACTTTTAAATAATTAATTAATAACTTAACTCTAGTAAAGGCTTTTTTTAAAAATATTTAAACTCTATTAACTATTAGTCTATTTAATACTTTATTTCTAATATATATATTAGTTTAAGCTATCTCTACCTATAATTTAATTAAAAGGTTTAAATTTTTAAGTATAACTCTTATTTCTTTTTTAATAGTCTAATATACTTATTTTATAGCTTTATTCTATATTAATATATATAGAACTATTAGTTTATAATAGGTGCTAAATTATTTCCTTTAGATTTTAAAAAAATTCTTAAGTTCTAGTATATTATCTAATTATATACTAAAAATTTAGAGACTTATTATTATTTTAATCTTTCTTTTCTATTTATTTAAAATAGAGGCAGTATTAGATTTAGCTTTTATTAGAAATATCTATATTTTTCTTAAGAAATTATCTATAACTATTAAGAAATAAATATATCTATTTTTAAACTCTAGCATTTAACTATATATATTTATATAAATAAGTTTAAAGATACTAGCCTTTTATATACTAGTAATTTCTCTCTTATTTCTAATACTAGCTATAATATATATTATATACTAATAGTCTATTACTATTTTAATAGGCTTCTTTAATATAGTTAAGTTATATAAATTTTTAATCTTTTTAGGTTTAAGATAGTTAATTCTCTTATATTATAGTTAATATTTCTCTTTAATTTTATTTTAATAAAATCCTTCTTCTTAATCTATAATTATAATATTAAGAATATCTTTAATTAAGAGTAGTATAATAAGTATATACTATAACTTAAGTATTTAATCTAGGAAAATTCTTTTAATAATATAAACTCTATATTTAATAGTACTTTAAATTATAACTTTATTTAACTTATTTAATATAGATATTATTCTTTTATTAAAGTATTTGCATATATTTAACTACTAATAGAATATTTTAATTAATAAGAGATTTATCTTAAAGTTTAGTATAAGTAATATATTTTCTAGGTTTAATATCTTCCTATTCTTATCTTTTAAAATAGCTATTTTTATATATTTTAAATATAGAATTCCTCTACTTATATAAATATATCTCTATTAAATCTAAATTAATAATCTTTTAAAATAATAGTTTTTATTAATTATATATAAACTAATATTACTATTTATATATTATTAAGATAAATTCTTATTAATAATATCTTTTAAAAGATAAGCAATTTTATATAAGACTTAGTTATTAAAAATAACTAAAGTTAAAGATTTTAATTAAGATTAGCTCTTCTTAAAGTCTAAGGTTTTTTCTATTTTATATATTCTATATTTTTATTTTTTAATCTCTTACTTTTTAAAAATTAAACCTCCTTATAGAGTTTAATAATTAAGTTTATTATCTTCTTATTTTAGATAATAAAATTATTAAATATTTATTTAAGAGACTTCTTTCTCTATCTTTAATTATTTCTTATACTTTTTTAAATAATAAATAAGAATAGGCAGTCTTTAATATAATAATCCTTCTTATAAATATAGTATTTAATTAGAGTTTATTTATTTTTAATAAAAAATATAATAATTAGCTTTATTTAGAGTTAGGCTTCTACTTCCTTTAAAATACTTAAGATTTTATCTATATTTAGGCTTATTTATATATTAATTATTATTCTAATAGTAGTATACTCTTTAAATAAGGCTAAAAGTAGTTATTAAATCCTAGCTTTAGGTTTAGTTAAAGAAAATATATCCTTATTATATACTTTAATTTTCTTCTCTATTAAGTTTAGTTATCCCTAAATATTTAAAATTATTTATCTAGGGGTTATCTAAAATTATATATATTATTAAATAAGCTAATATTTTTAAATAAAGAGGGATTATTTATATTTTATTTATAGTCTCTTTTATAGATTCTTTATATTAAATAAATTTATAAAGTTCTTCTAGTTATTATCTAAGAGATATTTAATAATTTGATATTATATAATTATATTAGTCTTTCTAAATATCTTCTTATCCTAGCTTTTTTTTCTTCTTTAGATAATTTAATAGTATCTTAGTAATTTTTACTAAAGAGCTATTTTTTTATATATAAAAACTATATCTTATAGTTCTCCCTTAAAAAGGTAAAAACTAGTTTCTTTCTTTTATTATTTTTATCTTTTATTAAAGATATAATAATAATAAGTTAATCCTTTAACCTTTAATAGAATCTAACTCTTATTAGATTTAGTATTTAATATAATATTAGAATAGTCTTATTATAGGTCCTCTTATATAAAGATAGCTTATTATTATTAGTTTAAACTTAAATATTTAAGATAAAATAGTTTTTACTATATAGCTATTTCTCCTAAGTTATTATAAACCCGGGCTTATAACTAATTAAAAAGAATAGGTTTAAATAAAATTCCCTAGATTAATCTAATAGCTTAAAGGGCTAATAATACTTAGGGAGAAAAAGTATTAGTGCATATAGTAGATATAAAGTATATATATATATTTTTACTTAGAGTAATAGATTTTATATAGAGCTTAGGAAATAGTTTCTCTAAGCTGCTTAATTTCACTAAAGTAAAATTATTTCTAAAGATTTCCTTAAAATAAAATCTTTATTATACTAGAACTTACTAGTCTTAACTGCTATTTTATAATATTAATAATCTTTCTCTTTTCTTATTTAAAAGCCTATCTTATTTATATTATAAAGATTCGCAGATTATATAGTTAAACTAATTAGTATTTATTTATAATAATAATATTAGTCTTATTATTTAAGCAATAAGCCTTTTTCTTATCTATATTAAAAGCTTATTGCTTTTATATATATATCTTAAGATATTATTTAAGGAATTATTTAAGCTAGTATTTACTAATTTTTAGCAGAAATAATATAATTCCCTACTAACTTAATTACTTACTTAACTTAATTAGTGCTATATTACCTATAAAATAGCTTATTTCTAAGCATAGATATTTTAATAACGAAGCAGTTTAAAGGCTCTAAAATATAAAGATTTAGAATATAGAGTATTAAGAATATTCAGGCTAAGTTTTAATTATTAAAATTCTGTTTTTCTGTAAATAATTAATATATAAAGATAATTACTAAAATTATATATATAATTTATATAATATAACTAATAAGCGATTTTTAAAATTTAAGGTTTTAATATATAGTTATAAAGTACTATATAAAGCTATAGATTAAATATTATATATATTAGACAATTAGTTATTAAGATATTTAAGGCTTATTTTATAAGTAATATAGTATTAATTAAGTTAGGCGAGTAATTAAGTTAGTAAGAAATTATATTATTAAGAGGTTTTAATAAGCTTAAGTTAAGATTAAATTTATATAATTAGCTACTATTCTTTACATTAGAGATAATTTAATTATATTTAAGCGTTTAATATACTTATAGATAGTAAGCTCTTAAGCTAAAGAGAATAGTTAATTAGTTAAAAATCTATTAGATTATAAAACGCGACTATAATAGCGAGATAGAAGATATAGATAAGGCATATTAAACTAATGCGTAGCTTACGCGATATTAAGTTTTAACTAGTTAAATAATATAGCAAGAGTATATTATATCCTATTTTTAATATTACTATAAGATTTAAATATAGTAGATTAAGAATAATATAAGAAGTTAAAATTTAATAAATTTAAATAATTTTATATTAAGCTAGGTATTTATATTAAGATAGCGGGACTATACTACGCGTAATCTTAGTTTTAAGGCTAATTACTTTTAAGAGCTATATTATTAATTAGTTTTATTAGATTAAAATCCTTAATAACTTTAAGAAAACTTATTATTAAATTATATATACTCTTTAAATAATAAAAGTAATTATTAAACTACTTTAATTAAGACCTTAAATATAAGATACTCTTAGACCTTATTATTTAGTCTAATTATAACTTAATTACTATTAAGACTAGAAGATTCTCTACTATTAATTATAAGATATTAATAAAAGAAAGAAAATGTATTTTTTTTATAAAGTAAAAAGGTATTTTATTATAAATTATCTCTTAAAAAAAGCTATAATAGAGATAAAGAATATAGAGATTAAAAAGAAGAATAATAATTAAGACTTAGAAAAAGCTAATCTCTAGGTTAAATCTTTAATTTAAGGGATAAAGTAGAACTAATAAAAATTAATCTAAGTTATCTTTAAAAAAGTACTTATTTTATAAAAATTAGCTTAATCTGCAAGAATAAATATAGTATTAAGTTATTTACCCTGCTAGATTTTAGAGTAAATAGGCTTTATTTTATTAATAGCTCTTTAATCTTATTAATTACTTAATTCTTAAATACTTCCTTAAAATCTTTATATTAACCTATATTAATTAATAGATTTATATAATAATAGTATAAAAATAAATTATTTATATACTTATTACTAACCTAGGTTATTATATAATATAATTCTTAAATAGAAATAAATAGCTAAAGCTTTTAAATATTAAGAATTAATAATTAATCTAGCCCTATAGTAATCTATAAATATATTATTTTTAATAAGAGCTAATTACTATAAAAGAGAATATAACTAGACTACTTATAGACTTAAAATACTAATATAATATTAATAGAAGAGATTAATAAATAAAAAAAATATATTAAGATTTTAAAATAAAATAGCTTTCTCTGCTATTAGCTATTTAAAATAAAATATATTAATATATAGTTAGCTATATTTAAGATATAATATAAGTTAAAGGATTAATTTAATTTAATCTTCTTATTTCTATAACTCTAAGAAAATATTCTCTAAATATAAATATACTAAAGACTTTAGATATTATATATATAGGGGCTAAGTATTTCTAAAAGGGATTATAGAAGAAAGATATAAAGGTTTTTACTATTAGCCTATATAAGATTAATTAAATTATTAAATAAAAATTCTTAATTATCTAGAAAGAGTATAAACTCTTAATTTTAATCTATAAATACCTTTTTTCTATTTATTAAGATTTTATAAATATCTTTTTAAAGTAAGTATAAATAACTTATCTCTTTATTATTATTATAATTATAAGATAAAGCTTAAAGAAAAGATTTTATTAAGATATTAATCTTTTTATAAATAATTATTAGAAGAATTATAAATACTTAAAATATACTTAGTTAATAACTTAACGAAAGATTTTATCTCGCTTAGTTAAGAGTCTTTTATTTTACCTATTTTATTTATAGAAAAGGTAAATAAAGGACTATACTTCTATATTAATTACTAATATTTAAATATAATTATTAAAACAAATTATTATTTATTACTATTAATTAATAAGACTTTATAAGACTTTATAGAACTAAATATTTA
Source organism: Paecilomyces variotii (assembly GCF_004022145.1). Taxonomy (NCBI): domain Eukaryota; kingdom Fungi; phylum Ascomycota; class Eurotiomycetes; order Eurotiales; family Thermoascaceae; genus Paecilomyces; species Paecilomyces variotii. Next base: position 16,595 of record NW_021167171.1, read on the forward strand.
ATAAGCCTTTTTTATTAGATATAAATAGATTTTAATTAAAAAGTTTTAATAACCTTCTATATATAATATAAGACTTATAAATAAGCTAGCTATATTCTAATAATATATAAATAATCTCTTTTTTAACCTCTTAGATAACTATATAAAAATTTATCTTAATAATATCTTAATCTATTCTAATAATAATAAAGGAAGTAATATCTTATTTTTAAAAGGCCGAGTTATAAGCTAATATTAAGAAATATAAATTCTATATTATATAGATAAAGTATCTCAGTTTTATTATTAATATAAATAGTATTAAAGTTAATTCTAAGAAGATTACTATTATATAGGATTAAAAACAGCTTAAGATAATCTGTAAAGTTTACTTATTCTTAAGATTTTATAACTTCTACTAGAGGTTTATTAAGGACTATAATTATATTACGCGACTAATAATTAATTTAATAAAAGAAAATTATTTAATTTTAATTAGAAGTACTAGGAGATATATTAAAATTTAAAAAAATATCTTTAGTTAGCATTAATTATCTATAACCTAGATAAAGAAATACATATAGAAATAAATACTTTAAATAATATTACTACTAAATATTAGCTTAATAAGAATATAATTAAGATTTATAGTATTTAATAGCTTATTATTTTTAAATAATAATCTTAATAAAATATAACTATTTAATCTATAATAAGGAACTTCTTATAATTATTTAAGCCCTTAAGGAGTAATATATAAAGCTTATAGAATTATAGATAAATTAGCTATTTAATATCTTAATAGATTATTATACTCTTAAGTTCTTTATAATTACTAAGGTATTAAACTCTTAATAGGCTAAATAAGTAAAATTTCTATTATATTATTACTTTCTAATTAGATATTAGTTAAAGAAATTAAATACTTTTACTAATATCTTATATTAATAAGAGAAAGATAATATCTTATAATAGAAAGAAATAATAAGTAAATACTAGACCTAATATTTACTAAGACTTAAATTTTTTATTAAATAGATTTAAAAAGAGCTAGTAGATTAAAAAACTCTTCTAGCCTTAATATCTGCTAGAGAGTTTATTTTAATAGATAAGATCCTTAGGGAGAATTATAAAAATACTAAATTAGTATCTTTTTATTAAGAAGTAAATTAAGAAAGCTTCTTCTATTAATTAATAAATAGTCTCTTACTACGGAGTAGCGTGTCAAAACTTCTCATAGATCGCTACTACTAGCGTTATATTCCGATTACAACTCCTAGTTCGTTTTATCTATAACTATACCGCTGATAGTTGCTTTTAACCGCTATTTTTACTATTTCATTAAATATAAAGCTATTTAGATTAATATTCTATATCCTAAACCTTTCTAATTACTCCGGAGTCTATACGAACACTACTGCCAGCGACTGTGCCAGCAACTATGCCAGCGACTATGCCAGCGACTATGCCAGCGACTATACCAGCGACCGTGCTAGCGACCGTGCCAGCAACACTATATTAAAATACCTGTTTATCAAATTGCCGCTCGAGTACAAGCTCTTACTCTACTTCTAATAGGTATTAAGCCTAAAGATATTCGCAAGTATATAGGAGTCCTTCCTTCTATATAATATAGGAGTCCTTCCTTCTACATAGAAAGATATTTAAAAGTAAGCCTTTTAATATAGTTACTGGCTATAGGAGAATCCTCTTATTAAGGATAAATATATAATTAATGCCCTCTGTTCTAGACAACCTAGAGTTATTATAGAGGAGATTAAAAAAGCTATTATAAATTCTATTTAAAAGGATTAAATTAAGTATAAGAAATCTGCTAAAGTTCTTATATATAAAGCTGGTATTTCTTATATATCTGCCTATTAGATTTTTCGCAAGCATAGATTTTTAAGATATAAACCTATATAAAAACCTAGTCTTATTAATAAAGCAAAGCGCTATAGATTAGAATTTATATATAATTATAAATATTAGATACTTAAAGATTAGAAAAATATTATATAGAATAATAAAATGTTTATTATCCTTAATTACTATTATAAGTAAATTAGAGTCTAGTATAAGATAAATAAAGCCTATAATCTAACTTATATATAACAGCGCTTTTCTAGGGCTTTTAATTTTATATTCTAAGGGTATTTTTTATAGAATAAAAAAGGTCTTTATTATATTTAGAAGCTAAAGACTGCCTAAAAAAAAGAATATTAAAAAGGAACTAGAGATTTTAAACTATAAATGCAAAGCTCTTTATTATTAGAAATAGGAGCTTTTTAACTCTATAAGCTATATAAGCCTTTGTAATTTAAAAGGAAAGAAGCTAGTCTAGAGATTTATTATAAAGACTGATAAGCTTATATATAAAAAAAAAGATAAAGTTAACTAATATTACTATTAAAAGGTAAGTAAGATATCCCTTTAATTAAATAATATTAACCTAGCTTTAATAAATCCTAATTATAAAGCTTATCCCCTTTATAAAAAAATACTAGAGAGACTAACCAAATACAATTATTCAGGAAGATAATATTTTTTTATATACCTACTAAGCTCAGCAAGAGGTATATAATTATTATAAAATTATCTGAATGCTTTAGCCGTTAAATTCGCCGGATTTAAATATAATTGAGCCCTGTTAGTATTAGATAAAGAAACAGACTATTATATAAGGAGCTCTAAGCTTTAAAAAGATAAGTAAAGGTCTTTAGCTTTAAGCGTAGAAGGATCTCCTATAGAGTAAGATCTAGGAATAGATAAGTTATATCCCAGACTATATTAAAGCTGTTATTGCCTGCAATAGCGGAAATAAATATAAAAAGAGTAATAAGAATATAAAATGAAGCTATAAAGGGTATAGAAATAAGGGTAAGCTTAGCAGATATAAGGATATTAGCGATAGTAGTATAGCCGGCTCTGGCTCAGCTGGCTCAGCTGGCTCAGCTGGCTCAACTGCTGAGCTAGAGGAATATAAGGATATCGAGGATATTACGGATAACGAATAGGAATAGCTTCAATTAGCCTCTAAAAGGAAATAATTAGCAGCTAGAGTATTAGGGTATTACAGCTAAATTTACTAGTGCTCACGAGGATTTTTAATACGCTACTCCGTATATAGCTAGAAATTAATTATCTTAAAACTAGGGCGACTTATAAATATAACTTTTAAATAAAGTCTACTATTAGATCTTTATTATATATTTAAGATACTAGAAGATATAATAGCTAATAAAGTCCCGCTATTACTAGCTTTAAATAATAAAGTTTATTAATTAGTATATTAATAATTATCTAATATATTATAGGATAGAGAACCTCTAGATTTTCCTTTAAGGCTACTTTAACTATTATTAATTCTTAAATAATTATAGCAATATATCTTAATAGATTTTTAATATTTTTAAAGAATAAATATAGCTATAATACTATTTTTACTATAGTTAATTATTTTAATAAATATTCTATCTCTATTTTATATTATAGTATAATAATAGCTTAAATAGTAGCTAAAATCTTCTTAGAATATATATATTAATATAAAGGCGCCTTAAATACTATAATCTTAAATAGAGATCCTTAGTTTATTTTAAACTTTTAAGATAGATTTTATTTATTATTAGAAGTTAAATTAAAGCTATCTTTAACTATATATTCTTAGACTAATAAGTAAACTAAAGTTCTGAACTAATATATAGCCTAAAGACTTCGACCTTATATTAATTATTACTAAGATAACTAGTTTATATATCTTTTAATAATAGATTTTACTACTAACTTAAGAATTAATAGGTATATTATTATTTATAGTAGAATATAGTAGAATATAAGTATAAGCTATAGACCTCTTTTAAATAATATTTAATATTATTATTTACCCTAGTATTTAAAAGGGCTAATTAGACTAATACTTAATAATAGATATATTAGCTCTAGTAGATTTAGTAAAAGACTAAAGCCTTTATTAGAAAGGCTTAAGAATAGTAAAAGAAATAAGTACAGAGAAGTATATTAGAAATAACTGCTAATACTAGTAATTATGCTAATATATAAATTATACCTCTATCCCCAAGGAGATACTAGACTATTAGGCCTCGCCCTCTTTAAATAAAGATCTTAGTTCTGTTATTAGATAAATATATAACTTATTGCTCTAGAATATCTTTATACTTATAATTATCTTAATATAATGTTATTAAGCTAAAAAAGAAAAAGAAATATAGGAAGAATATAGGTAAATTAAGGGGGCTATTTTAGTATATAAAAGCTTTTATAAATCTAGTCCTTTAACTATTCTTAAAGTAGTTTAAATAGATAAGATAATTTCCTAGAATATCTCTAGAATTAAAATATATAATTAGTAATATAATAGTATTAATTAATTCTATTATTACTAGCGTTAGCAGTTATTTTTAATATACTTCTCTATAAATAAATATTATTAAGAGGTTAATTTTAATATTAGTAATAAGGTCTTTATAAAGTCTATAAACTAAATATTTAACTAACCTTTATAGAAGCTTACGAATTAAATAGAAGGCCCTCTTAAAATTATTAAAAAGGTTAAAGAAAGCTAGAAATTAAAGCTATTTAATATTATAAAGGTCCGCCTAGTATTTTCTTTAAATTACCTCTAATCTAAGTAAATAATATAAAACTTTAGCGTTAAGCCTCTTAGGCTAATTAAATCCCCTTAGGTCTCTTAGGCTAATTAGATTCTCTTAAATATAGAAAATACTAGTATAAAGCGACTAGAAGTACAGAAATACTTAAAACTTGCTTAGATTTAGGTTTTCTTATTAGCTTAAAGTTAATATAGATATAGTATATATAATACTATTTTAGTAAGATATAAAGGTGCGAGGTGCAAAAGCCTCAGGCAATAACTTAGCTATATAATTACTTCCTTATATAATTAGCTAATAGAAGATAACTTCTTTATCCCCTAAACCCTATTAAATTAGTAGTATATTAAGATTATTTAAAGCCTAACTATTATTAAGAATATCTTAAAAACTATTATAGTAAGCTGTTATACTATTTAATTATTATTATCTTAAGCTAGCTCTTAATACTAGTAAGTTAAATATTTATAATCTCTTCCCTATTATATATAAAGTCTTTTATTATTATTAAAGTCTTTAGTTATTATTATTCTTTATATTACTTTTTATTAAAATTTATCTTAATATTATTAAACTCTATCTCTATTAGTCTTAATTTAGCGTCTCTTATTAATTTATTTATATTAAGCTATCTTTTCTTATATTCTATACCTAGAGATATTATAGGCTATTTAAGTCTATTTAAATATTATATCTGAAGCCCTATTTCCTTTATTAGAATCTTATATTATATTATTAATTTTATTATTTTTATCTCTAATATTATTATTCTTAGCTTTAATTTACCCCTTATTAAGTATCTTACTTAGAGAAGCTAAGATTAAGCCTTTATAATAAGTTAGCCTTTAGAGGAGACTTAACTAGATTAGAGCTAATATCTCCCTATACTATCTAGAAGAATATTAAAGCTTATATATAGTCTAGCAGTATTTTAAATAGTTAAACTATAAGACTATTAATCTTATTAATTTTATTTTATCTTAGTACTTAGAATATAACTCCTTAAAATATAATTTATTAGCTTATATTAGTGTATTTTAAATTAAGCTATAGTTATTATTATCTTCTTAAATAAGATAATTTATATTTCTTATATTATAGGTAATAGATTAGTCTATTTTTTATAATACTATTAAAGACTTTCTTAAGTTTATATTAATATTAATAGTATTTTACTTTCTAGAAGTAGTAGATTACTATAGTAGATTTAACTAATTTTATATTAGAACTTATATAGCTACTAAATAAACTGTATTTTATATATTCTTATAATATCTCTATAGCTCTATTATAAGATAAATATTAATAAAAGCAATAAAAGCAATTTAGATTATAGATTCTAATTGCTATACTTTTACTTAGCCTTATTTAATCTAATTATTAGAAATCTTTAGAATTCTATCTTCTAGAGCTAAGAAACTAAGTATTAAAGGGTCTTATTATTAAACCTATTATATTATTTCCTAGATTTATTACTATATTACTTAAGTAAAGCCTTAATATAATTAGCAGTAAATACTAATAACCTAACTATACCCCTAAGTATACTATCGGCTACTAACTCTAATACTATATTAATAAAGATATTCTAGCAGATAATAGAGTTTAATTAGTAAATAATAAAAGATATAAAGGCTATATTAGATTAAAATCGCTAAATAATAGAATATCTTATAAAATATTATAGCTTAAAATAATAATTAACCTAGTTATTAATTATAATAATACTAATAATAGTAATTAGCTTAAAATTAATAATAGTAACTAGCTTAAAACTAAATTCTTAACTATAATCTCTTAGCGAACCTAAATGCTAGATTTACCTCGGGAATATTAATAAATACTATAATTAATAATATACTATAGAAGTAAATAGAGCTAGAATATTTTTATCTTAATTTAAGCGATAAAGTTTATATTAAGATAAGTCTTATTATAATAATAGGAAGTTATACTTACTAGAAGAATATCTATATTTTTATTAATTAGATATATAATTTAGCTATAATAAAAAGAGAACTTATTATATAAAGCTATATTTAAATATTACTATATAGCTTAGTCCTTTAATAATATATAGCTAAATTACCTAACTATAACTATAAAATACTATATATATATTCTATTAAAGAAGGTTAAATCTTATAGCTAATAAAATATTTTAAGATTAATACTGCAGCGGCTATAAAATAGCTTTTTTATATAAGATATTATAGCTAGCTAGACTCTTTAAGGGTTTATTTATTAACTATTATATTTATTAAATGCTATAAGAATAAGAAAAACATATAGTTAACTATTAGCTATATAGAATAGTCTCTCTATTATTTAAGCGTAATATATAAGCACTATAAGAGAATATTATAGTGTTTAAATCTACTAAAATAATTAAAAAAGCCTATATAGTATAGTAAGAGTAAGTAGAGGAAAATTAATATAAATATTAGTAATATAACTATAATAATACTAGTCTTTTCTCATTATTCTCCCTTCTAATTAAATTCTCTCTTATTAAGTTCTCTAAGGCAAAATTAAGGTAATACTAATAATACTAATTAAACTAATTAAACTAAGAATAAAGCCCTATAATAATCTATATAGAATAGAAACTATTAAGGCTATAATTATTTTAACTATTTAAATATACTATTTTATTAAACTAGTCTAATACTTAGATATAGTAATATTAGAGCTAAAATCTAAAGCTAACCTCTAGTATAATTATACTAGTTCTTATAGTATAATAACTAGTAATATTATACTTTAAATAGAAACTACTTATATAGTAATATAGAAATAATTATTAAGATTTTCCTTTTTTAATATAGCCTTAAGCTACAGCTTATATAGATATTAAAATAGAGTAATCTATAAATACTGCAAATAAGAATTATAATTAGCGAGGAAGCTATTATAAATATATTTAGGTTAAAAATATATAATATAGTATCTTTTAATTAAACCCTAGATCTTATTAATTTTTTAAGGATTATAATAATTACTACTACTAAGATAAATATTAAATAATAACTTTAAGTATATAGACTATAATAAAGATAATTATAATACTTATACTATTACGCTCGAGCAGACTAAATTAGATTTATTAAAGCTTTAATCTAGTAAGGTAGTATAATAGAGAACTTTAAGCTAAAGAGAAAAAAGGAAAAGAATTTAGGGAAAGAATCCTGATTCTTTTATCTATAAGATTCTTAATTTTCTAACTACTTCTTAATACTACAGGCGATTAAGAGTTCTGCTAAGTTAGAAGAGTTTAGCCCCTTAGTACTAGCTCGGCGCTAGTTTAGCGCTGTAATACTAACTATACTATAATATAGTTTACTCTTATATTTAAATATTAGCTATATTAGATAATCTTTTAATTAAATAATAAGCTCTATAATTATTTATATAATACTAATTATTATTAAAAATTAACTCTATATTTCTTTATTATTAAAGTCTCTAATATTATATTATTTAATATTATATTATCTATTATTATATATATCGCTATAGTAATATTATAACTTATTATTATATTACTAAGTCTCTAATTAAATAATATAATTCTATACTAACTAGATTACCCGCCTAAGCGGATTAATATTATATAATATATAAAATAGCCCTTTTTTAAATAAAGATATCTTAATAACTAAGTATCTTAAAGTTATTAGATTAGAATAAAAGTATATAAAATATCTATTATTATTAAAATTATATATATTAAATTTTATTTACTTAGAATCTTAGACCGTTAGCTCAGACAGCTTACCGGCTTAGTTAACTACTTCGCTAGTTTAAGTACCCCCTTTAGTAGGATTTAAAGCCAATATTAAATATAGTTAAATAAATTAATTAAATAGTAAATATAGTAATATCCTTAGATAATTTTTTATATATAGCTCTAGTAAATTAGGCTATATTATAGCAATATTTCTTAGCTTCCTTCTTAATAGCAATACCCTGCTATTGCTTTACTAATTCTTTAGCTTATTTCTGCTCTGCTATATAAAGCTTTTCTACTGTTTTATTATTTAATACTATACCTTTAGTAAAATAACGCTAATTCTTCTTCTTTAGCTAATTCTTTTTAAGTAAAGAGATATTAATATATTATAATAAAGACCGATTAGTAATTATATACTAGGCGTTTTATTTTAACTTATTTAACTCTTACTTAACTGCAGGTAACTGCAATAAAAATAGATATATTAAAATCTTATTAATTATATTATTAATTTACTATCCTATTTATAGAGTAATTAGAACTTAAAGTTATATATTATTAAAGCTTATAAATATAGCAATAGGTAAGGTAATTAAATAAGTAAGTTTATTAAGCATTATAAAAGGATTATATAGAATTAATCCTATAATATACTAATCTATAGCTATATTAGACTCTATAAATACCCGCTTGTAAGTACTTTATATATAATTAAGGAATTACTCCTTTAATATAGTCTAAGCACTAAATAGTAAGTATTAATAGATAAATAAGTAATATACCCTAGAAAAGGGAGAGAATATTCTAATATTAAGAGGCTAAAGGAGATAGATAATATAAGATAAAAAATATAAAGTAATAATCTTATACTGCTAATAGTATTCCGCAAAAAATAATTATATATAACTTTTATACCTATCTACTATAAATATATACTATCTTTTATTTACAGGTTTAATATAGTAATTAAAGACCTTATAAAGCTAGTAGAGACTAACTTTATTATTTATTTAATTATTTTTAGTAATTTAGAGATAGATCTAAGGATCTTAAATTTACTTAAACTATAAATATTATAATTGCTTACCTATAAAGATAATAAAAAATAGTAGAGTAAAACTAGATATTAAAATATATTTAATATAAGACGCCTAATTATAGTTTCCTAAGTATATAACTATTAGACGGCAAGAATAATAGATAATAACCTTTTAGCTATTTATAGTATTTAAGCAAAATCTCTTCTTATCTATATTATAGATGTCTAATTTAAAAATCTTATACTCTTCTTATATCTTTTTATAGAGCTTAAACTAGTATTTAATTATCTCTAGATTCTCTGTATTTTTCCTATCCTAATTTAGAGTATAACTAAACTTTATCTTAAGCTCTAAATAATAAAGAAGAAATTGCTTATATTAATTAGTTCTTAATAAATAGTTTTTTATAGAGATAAGATATTATATAGCGGCATTAAGTTAAGAGATTAATAAAGGCTATCTCTATTTATAAAGGAGATTAATTTATTTTAAAACTAATTTTTTTTAGCAAATAAAAGAATTTGCTGTTTAGTATAAGCTGCTGCAAGCAAAATTTTACTATTATAGTGGTTTGTCAGGGTTAATTTAAGAATACTAAATTTATATGCTAATTTTTAAAAGAATAATCTAGATTTTTATATTTTTTTAAGGGCTCTTTAAATATAATTCTCTTATATAAAATTATTGCTTTAATTAGATACTATAGCTATTTATTAGGTAAAAAATAACGATATTAATAATTAACTAGAAAAGGGAGTAAATATACTAAGGTTAGGGTAGAGTAGTAATAGGGAGTAGCTAACCGAGCCGGCAGGCTATCCGAGCTAACTGATAGAGAACGACGATAAAACGATAGTTTTGGTGGCTTGACGCCAGAACTAGGATAAATTCAGGGGAGAAAGCTTGCCCCTATCTAGCTGAAGGAGGAGATTATATCTAGCTAAATATGCTTATGTAATAGGACCCTTATACCTCTGTGCCCCTCTCTAGCTGTGCCTCTCTCTAATAGCCGCACCGGTAGATCTATATTAGAATCCCCCCTTTTATATTAAGGCGACATCCTTATTGCTATTACCTTTTGCACTTTTTGCTTAATTCTAATTACTAAATATATTTATCCTATTTAGTATCTATAAAAGCATCAGAATATTTAATAGTTATAGCTATTCTTATAGTTGTACTTATTAGCTATATAATATTTGCTTTACCTCTATTATTGGCGAATAATATCTACTCTTAATCTTACCTTACTTTCTTCTATTTAATATATTTATTCTTAAACTATAATATAGCTACTTATAAATATATATAGTATATTATAATAGCTGCTGTTATTAGATCTATTCTTACTTTCTTAATAGCCGCTTTAAATATAAGGAATATATACTTTAAAGAAATAATAACCCTATTCTTATTTACCTATAAATATTATAATAGTATATCTATTCCTTTCTTTAGAAAGAGTTAAATATAAAGTATTTATCCTTTACTATAGGAAGAATTAGCGAATAGATTAACTAAGATAAGAAGAAGATGCTGCAGATTAGCTAATATAAGGCATTTAGACAGGGCAGTATTGCATTAAACAGCTAAAATAAAAAAAATCTTAAGTTAAAGCATAGAAAAAAGAAGCATTTTTCTATAAATAAGGATACGCCAGCGCTGTTATATGTTATAAGGGTAATATTATTATTATTATAAAAGAGATCTATAATAATAAGATTCTTATAAATAAGCGGTTATATCTAGTCCTCTATCTAGATATTAATAGATCTTATTTATAATAGCTCCTTTAATAATATAGATATAGGCATTAGTTCCAGAAATTAAGAAATAGCATTAAAAATAGCTTTATTATATAACTTAATAATTACCTTCTAATAAGTATCTTATATAATAGCTTCTCCTATAGTAAGGCGGTTTATTAAGACTATATAAAGTGCTATTTTAGCCTTTATATTTTTATTAATAAAATAGCTAAGTTTAAGTAATTTATTAGAATTAGATTTATATAAATTAAGGATTATCTTTATTAAGAGGAGGAAATTAATAGCTATCTTATATAGTCTAGCTATAATATATTATTATTATCTTACTATATACTAATTTTAATTATCTTTATCTATAATTATAGATAATATATTAAAATCCTTTAGCACATATATAATAGTTATAATTTAGGCTTTAAAATAAGATAGGTAATAATTTATATATATCTTACCTTCTTTTTATATAAAAATATTATTATCTATTATTAAGAATAAAAAAACTAATAGAAGAGCTAAATATAGGGCAATTAAAGAATAAAATAAGGAAAGATTAAAAATAATTATAATAGCCTATAGAATATAGTAAAGAGATAGAAGTTAACTTTTAATTATTAATAGTGCGATATAATAATAAATAAAGATATAGGTAAAAGTAAAGTTTAAATATAATAATAAAGCAGTTAAGTATATAAATAGCAGCTAATCTATTCTATTTATTTAGCCTTAAATACTAGTTACTATTATGCCGCCTATAGTATTATTTTTTAAATATAATATTTATAGTATCCCTGTAATAGTTCCTTAAGATTAATAGGACTATATAATCTATTATAATTATAGATAAGATCTGCGGTATTAGTAAGATCCTTAATATTATATCAGATATTAAATTCTAGGCTATAACCTAGCTATCTGATAAAATATTTAATAATATTCTTTTTTTATACTCTGGGCACGCATTAATCTACTAGCTATTTAATTTTATAATAACCTATATCTTCTTTATTAACCTATACTAGGGGCAAATTATATATGGGTTAAACTTAGTAGAATAAGTTATTACTATAATATAGTTCTAAATATACTATTAAAAATATATTATAATAATACTAGTATAATAAGATTTTTCGCTTATATATTAAATATCTAACTTAATAAAAAACCTTTAGCAGGCCCATAAATTACACTAATAATTTAGGTCTAAGCTTTATTAAATTAGATATATTATACTTATAATAAAGCTATAGTAAAACTAAATTACTAGAGGTAAAATATATAGCCTTATAATATTAGTTATAGACTCTTTTAGCATCTATTACTATAAGTTAGAGTGCCTTATATATATTAAAACAGCATATAAAATCTTAGATTATTTTATTATAAAGAATTATAGTATTACTAAGATATATTTTAAATATAAGATTATATAATAACTTTATTATAGCAGTTAATAATAAAAAGTTTAATATTATTTATATATATAGGAGTATCTTTAGCTAATTTATAATTATCTTAAGCATTATAATATAATATTATAATATAATTTCTGCTATTTAATTTATTCTTTTAAATTAGCTATTAGTTTATAAGTAATAGGCTATAGAGTATAATAGCTTAATATTTAAATCTTTAAAAAGGCTAGTCTATAATTCTAAAAAAAACTTTTAATTATAGTCTAATATTATAATAAAGGATAGACCTTAATTATTTACTTAGAAATACTTAAGTAGGGCTGTAGCCTAATTATAGACTATTTATATATTCTTTCCTGCAATAAAAATAACTCTCTTAGTAAATTTATATATTATTATTAGCATTTAATTATATTCTTTTATCTAAGGTAAACCTAGGATAAAGTCTAGGATAATTATATAAAAAGGGATTTTAGGTAATAGGATTAATTAATAACTTCTATAAGGAGAATACTAATATATTTAGTTAATCTAATATTTATAGCAATATCTGATATATATCTTAATATACTTTATTATCTAATAAATAGCGAAGCTATATAGATAAGAGATTATCTTATAGTAGCCCAGATAACCTATATTATTATAAGTTATTTTAAAGACTTCTATAAGGACTAATTTAAGCAGGTATAGCTATTTAAAACTATTAGAGCTAATTGAATAAAAGAGTTTATTATATAAAATAAAAGGCAGGACTGTAATATTATCTTATTTAGCCTTAAATAGGTTAAGGATATAGGCCCAGTAAAAATTAGTCTAATATCCCTATTTTAAAAGTTGCTTAAAATTATTTAATAACTCTAGTAGTATTATATTATAAACTAATAGTTTCTCTTTACTAATATAGGCGCAGCTAAAAAAGACTTTATAATCTAATTCTACTTCCTCTAGTACTACTATTAAAGATAATAATTTAGAGAGTATATCTATAATAATATTTTTCTTTCCGGGCTTATATTAGAGGCAAATCTTAAAGCACTATATATATTATAATGCTCTAATAAGGCGCAAGTTTAACTTATTTATAGAGGAAGTTATTAGTATTATTTATTAGATAATAGTAAGCGTTATACTATAGTCTATAAATATAATTAGTAAATCCTTAATAGTCTTAATAATATAGCATAATTTATATAGGACCTAGATAAGGCAAGCTACTTCTATTTTTATTAGTCAGTAATTTCTTTTAGCAGTATTTATATAATAACTAAAGAAGAGTATAAGCTATATATAGTAATAGTTTGCATTAGCTTTAACTTTTAGTACTATATATAATAAATATTAATTATTTTTGGGATCTCCTTTATAGAGATAATATATAATTATTAAAAAACCTGTAGCAAATATATTAAAATTAATATAAAGCTATCTCTTTAGGGAGTAATAGACTAAGAATAAAAGAATAGTAAAGTATTTCTAGATCTTATTATAGGCGCAGAGCTCTATATTAGTTAGTATAGCCAGGGGAGTATCTATAGCTAACCGCTAATATACTATCTTACTATATAATTTCTCAGCTAGAGTATATAATAGCATAGTTTTTTAGTTCTTAAACAGTTCTACTATTATAATATAGCTAGAATAATATTATCTTATCTAATTAATAAGTCTAAGATATATCTTAAGCTATCTTAGATTAGCCGGGAAAGGTAATTTTATAATTACTTTTAACTTCTCCTCTATAGAGGATAAGCCTAATATATTAATATATTAGCTGAGAAGGTATATACTAGGATAAATAATATATAACTTCTCTAGGTTAATACCAATATTAAGCTTTTTAAGCCGGCTAAAAATAATATAAAGGTATTACTTATATTTATCTTCTATATCTAATATAACTATAAGATTATTAATATAAACCCTTATAAAAAGGAGATTGCATAGCTTATTCTCTATCTATTTTTATATATAGGCTATAGCATTCTTAAAACCTATAATAATAACCTTAAAAATCTCTTATTCTCTATATATAATAATGCTTAAATATTATTGTCTATTAAGATAAATACACCATTAATAAAAGAATCGCGTAGTGTTAAAGATTAAGATATAGCGCTTACTTATAATAAATAGAGGGGAATATAATAAATATTAGATTTTATTATCTTATTAAGTCCCTAAATATTAATAATAACCCTGGCTTTTCTTATAATCTTATTATTTTTAATAATATTATGCTAGATAATAAATATAAGGTATCTAATAAGGATATAATTAGTAGCCTATTTTATCTTATTTTATCTATAGAGTTTATTAAACTTCTTATTAATAACTTTATATTCTTTTAGTCCTAAGGAATAGACTTTATTATAATATAGTGCCTCCTTTTCCTAATCTTAGGCAACTTTTATAATTATCTATTCTTTCTCTAGAATATTAATAAAACTATAGTTATGCCAGATATTATATTATTTAATAATATTATAAAATTACTAGTGTATAGCCTTATATTCTATATATATAGTTACTCCCTAGGGAAGCCTATATTTATATAGTCCTAGGCTTATTTAAGGAGATAATAAAATAGGTTCCTTAATAGGTTCTATTATAAGAATATTAGCGCTTAGTTCTATAAGAAATATATTAGTATTATTAAAATTATAGAATAATCTAAGATATATCTTTTTAATAATAGTCTACTCTTATATTATAGCATTAATTATATTAATAAAAGTAAAATATATATCTGCAATATATAATTAAAAGCTAAGAGGTATTCTGCTATAAAATAGCTTAAATAAAAAGTCTCTATCTCTTAGTAGTTCCTTAGTAATATAAACTAATATCCTAACTATAAATTTAAAAAGAACTATAAACTTAGCTATAATATAAATAGAATATATCTTATAGCATTCCTTTAGAGTTATCTATATTAAGGCGCTTATATTTCTAATTCTTAATTAATATATTAAGAAATTAAGTATTATATATAATAGTATAATAATATTGCTCCTAATAAATATATGTGCTTATAAGCTATTAATAATATAAACTTCTATTTCTATATAAAATATAACTATATCTCTTCTAGTTAAGGCTGGGAAATCTAAGGATATTTTTATATACTTAGTTGATTTTTAAATTATTGCTCTAATACCTTTAATATATACTAGTCTATTAAGCTTAATAATCTTAATATCTAGTAAATATTGCTATAAGAATTTATAATTAATAAGTATTATATTATAGCCAGTATTAAAGATTAATTTAATATATTATACTAATCTAGTAAAGTGTGCAGTAATTATTATATATTGCTATATTTTAAAAACTTTTCCGGGGTATTAACTAGCTTACTTAAAAATCTTAATAATCTTTAGTTTATAACTCTAAGGGCTTTTAATATATTTATCCAATTTATTATAGATATAATAAATATTAACTTAATAAGCTTAAATATTTAAGACTACCTTGCAGGCAGTATTACTAGGTTTAGTATAAAGTAAATTATAATAAAAGTCTACTTCGCGAAAATATATATATAGGTAATTGTTTAAGATAAAAGAAATATAACAGATATAATATTTATAAGGCTTATAAATATTAGGATTAGTATTAAATTAATATTAGTATAACAATCTCTAAAGTTATCTTTAAAATAATTAGGGTCTATAACTTCCTTAAAACCTTAATTCTAAAAATCCTAATTATTATATTCTTGCTTATTATATTCTAGTTAATTATTATAGATATTATTTTACCTAGTATAATATATGCTCTAATAAAAGCCGTCTTTAAAACTATAGTAATATATATTATCTTAATAATATTTATTATCTATTTTAAATTTTATAGGATAATTATTAGCGTCCCTATAATAAGCCTGCGCCAAAATTATATTCTAATAACCTACTATACTGCTAAAGTTCCTCTATTATATAGTATTCTATTGCTAATATTAGTATTAACTAGGCTAATAAGTTTAATTCTAATATAAGTATTAGGGAAATAATAGATAAAGCTATTACTATTATAGCTATTATAATTATTATTATTATTACTATAGCTATAGCTACTATTATTAATATTAGTTCTAAAAGCTAGTATTCTAACGGGGAAATAACTATGCTTATTAGTTAGGCTATAGCCTACCCTAATTATCCTAATTAATATATTATATGTTATAGGAGTTCTAATATCTATTCCTAGGGTTATTAAAAGGGGTATTAGGAAATCTTCTCTAATTAATCTATTTTATATATAAAATAGTAATACTATAAAATAGTTCTATGCGCATTTTAATATATTTTAAAGGAAACCTTATAAAAGATTATAATTATCTCTTTAAGCTTAATTGCTAAGGTATAAGTCTATATACTTATCTAATAAATACTAACTTTACCTTTATTTAGGCTATTAATACTATAGATATAAAATAAGCTATTTTATAAAAGATATATTTAAGTCTAGTTAATAAGTATAAAGACTAATATATTCTATATTAACGCGATTACGATATTATTATAGTTAATATAATTACCCTTTAATAAAGCTAAGGGATTAACTGTTTAAGGCAATAATTTAAGCCTTAGAGAGAAATTTAATATTAGTATTATTATTTATAGGCCCCTTAATATTATTAAGCTTTAAAAAATAATAAGTTTATAATATCTAGTTAGATAGTAGATTTATTAATATTCCCTTAAATTAGTAAATAATTATTCTATTAAAGGAAAGATAAGAAATTAAGAATTAAATATTTTTAAATATACTACGATTTACTCTCTTAGCCTTAAAGATTATAAAGTTATTAATTAGACCTTTAATAAGCTATATTAGTAAGGAAGGATAAAATATACTATTATATATATATATATTAAGCGAATATCTTATATTTATTATCTAGTATAATATTAAGAATAATATATAATAATTTATAAGAGTAAAGTAATTATAAATATCTTTAGGCTAAACTATATTATTAAACTTAATACTTACCCCCTTTTATTATAAGAGGAGATTATAATACTTATAGTAAGAAAATATATTATTTTAATATTTAACATAATATCTTCTAGTATTAATAGTATATTTAGTATAATTATAAGACCTGCTTATTTATTATATTATATAGAGAATAGGAAATATTTAATATTATTATTATAGGGTTTTATAATATATTAGCTTATATATAGTATTAGATAAATTATTACTTATATACTTTTTATAAATTTATAAAGATCTATTAATAACATTATAGTTGCCTTTAATATAGTTAATAGATATTATATATATCTATATGAAGTCTTTAAAAAAATGCAGGAATTAAATATTAGGCTTAATTTAAATAAATCCTTTATAAGATTTCCTTTAGTCTAATTACTAAGTCACTATATTAATTTATTAAGAATAAGTATTATTAGTAAGAAGGTAAAGGCTATAATTAATATTTTATTTCCTTATATAGCTTAAGCCTTAAAGTTATATTTTAGCTTAATAGAGTAGTTTAAGCAGTATATCTCTTAATATATTGAGATTATTTAGCTGCTATAGCCTATAATTAGAAGATAATATTTTTTAATAAAGCCTTTATAAAAGGTAAAGTATAATAGAGCTTTATAAAAAAAATATAATACTAGCTATACTTTTATAAGCTAAGATAAATACTTATAATATTATTTAAAGGTACTTTAATAACTTATTAGTTAAAAAGAACAGGAAGGAAACGACTTTTATACTAGCTTTAAAGGAAAGTATAACTTAGAATAAGAATAAAGTATAAGGGGTAAAACTAATATTAATATATCTTTATAATATTATTAGTTAGTTATTTTTTAAATTAGTTAAATTCTCTTTTTAAGCTAGTATATTTAGTATAAAAACTCTTTTACCAGGCCGACTATTCTCTATAATTATATATATAATTATTCTAGGTTCTCTTATAAGGGAATTCCTTATATATCCTCTCTATAAACTGCTAGTCCTAATTATTATATTATAATACTCCTCCTTAGTCTAGACTTATTATCTTAATAAGTCCTAATTACCTAATAAATTTAGTAAAGCCTATCTTTAAAAGTAATTTAATAAATCTATTAGCTATTATATCTCTAGTCCTAATATATTCTATATTAATTTAATTTATTTAGTATAGATCTTATATATAGTAATATATAATATTAATATGCTTTAATTTATTATAGATATATATATCTTTAATTAAGGATAGTAATACTTAATTATTTCTAAAGAGTTTTACTAGAGAGCTTATTATAATATTTAGCCTTTATTATTAAGGTTATAATAAACTTCTATTTTTAACTTAATTAGCTAATTAAATAGCCTATTATAATAAAAATATTTCTTAAGATTAATATCTAGTCTATTTTATCTATTATATAATTTAAATCAGAATATTTAATAAGTTTCTAGTCCTAATTTCTATAGAACTAGAGGCTTAAGTATATAATTAACTATAGGTATTTTATTAAAGATTTTAATAGCCTAAAATAGCCTTTAAATAAGTTAGATAGGTATTAATTTAATTATCCTACTATAAATATAATATCTAATCTTATTAAGATTACTAGATAAATAAGTATCTTAATAATTTTTTAATATTCTCTTTAATTAGCCCTTTTATCTTATAAATTAGCTAGTTTTAAATAATTATACTTATTTAGTAAGATATTAATAGAGTAAGCCTTTTTCTTATCTATCTTATATCTTAATAAGATCTTTTAAATATAATAGGATTAACTTATAATTAATATTCTTTCTGCTTTATTATAAATAATCTAAATATTAAATATTTTATTTACTTCTCCTAGATTCTTAATCTTATATACTATTTTAAACTCCTATTTAAACTAGTTAATATACTTTATTTATTTTAAGCTAATTAAGATATTATTAATATATATTAGGATTAAAATCCCTTTCTCTAAGTACTATAATAAGCATAAGTCTATATTTATTTAAATAAATCTTATTTTCTATAGTATTTTAATATAAAAATAGTTCTAATCTTATATTATTTACTTTAGACTATATAAAGATTTTAAGACTTTAAGCATTATTCTTAATAGAATATCTATTCTAGGTAAAGCTATTATATAAATCTCCTCCTTTAATATTAACTTAATAAAAATATTATTAATATTTATTATATAGTATTTATAGTCTTATATAGCTATTATAACTAAGAAAATTTATAATATATTATAATATAGGATTAAAATAAAGGTATATTTAAAATTAATTCTATACTTCTAGATAAATCTATAAGTAATAAAATAGGCTTTAAGATTTTATAGGGAATTATCTAGATTATATTTTATAGCTAGTATCTATCTGCTAATTATAATATTAGCTCCCTTTAATAAAATAATTAATTACCTTAAAATTTTTATTTATTTATAGTATATTTATCTTAGCTTTAAAAGCCTTTTATTATAATTTATCTTATATAAAATTATTAACTATAGTTATATAAAAATTAGGGATTTAAATATATTTTTTAATAGCGAAAGCTGCTTCTAATATATAGTTTATATATTCTTCTTTATCTAGGGCAATCTCTAGAATAATAAGGTTTAGAGTAAGTATTATTTTATAAAGTTTTATATCCTATTTATTCTTTATAGGATTATATATTTCTCTCTTTTATTTTATTATTATAGAGATCTTAATATAAGATAAAGTTTAGATCTATATATATAGTTTAAGATAGGTATATTTTTATAATTATTCCTTAGAATTATCTTAAAGAAGTCTTTTATAGCCTTTATCTTTTAATCCTTTAATATTTAATAATTAATATTCTTAGGGAAGCTTTTTATAATCCTTTTCTAGTTCTAAAAGGGTTTAGGAGATATAAATATATAAGATCTCTGCCTTTTATTATTTAGTGCCTAATTATTAAGATTAGTATTCTATAGTTCTAATTTATTAAGTAATTTTATAAGTTTAAACTTATAAAATCTTAGCTAATTAAATTATTAAGCTAGCAATATATTAGTTTATATAGCTAATTACTCTCTTAGATTCTTTATTAAAGCTATATTTAATATAATCCTTTATAAGATATAGAGATTAATATCTTTTTTTATTTATTTTTAAAGAACTTAGCTTAATAAGTTTTAATAACCTTTCTTATATTAAGTGCCTAAACTTTTTATTATTTATCTATACCTTTAATATATCTAATAAATATATATAAATATTTATAGTCTATTAACTTATCTCTTTATATTCCTAGTAGTAATAAATTAGGGTTTATATATAATACTATTTAATATCCCTATACCCTTAGATAATTAATAGATAGTTTTATCTTAATAAATACCTTTTTAAGAGTTATCTATACTCTATTAACTATTAGTCTATTTAATATTTTATTCTTAATATATATATTAGTTTAAGTAGCTTTTATTTATAGCTTAACTAAAAGATTAATATCTTTAAATATAATATAGGTTCCTCTCTTAATAGTCTAATATACTCTTTTAATTACTTTATTTTAAGATATATATAGAACTATTAATTTATAATAAATATTAAAATCCTTTTTTTATATCTTAAAAATATTCTTAAGTTTTAATATATTATCTAATTAAATATTAAATATTTTAAGATTTATAAGTTTTAACTTCCTTTTTTTATTTATTTAAGATAGGGCTAATATTAGATTTAGCTCTTATTAAAAATATCTATATTTTTTATAAATAATTATTTATAATAATTAGGAAGTAAATATATTTATTTTTTAACTCTGGCATTTAATTATATATATCTATGTAAATTAGTTTTAAGATACTTTCCTTTTATTTACTTATTATATCTCTCTTATTTTTAATATTAGCTATAATATAAATTATATATTAATAATTATTAATAACTTTAATTAGTTTCTCTAGTATTATTATTTTATATAGGCTTTTAATTTTTTTAAGCTTAATTAGCCCTAAAATCAGAATTATACGCAGTATAATCTTACTATTTTAATATAAATACCTAGCTTAATATAAGTCTATATAAAATCTATTATTTTTTAAAGCTTTTAAACCTATTAAATCTAACTAATTGCCTGATTAAATATAATATTATATAAAATAAAATCCCCTTTAATTAGTCTATACCTTTAAAGCTATTTTCTGTAGCTTAATTACCTGCCTAAACTTAATTATTACTTATTTTTATTTAGACTTTAACTTCTATAATATCTTCTTATTACTATCTTTAAAGGTTTATAGTTAAATATAATCTATATTATATTTTATTATAATACCTCTATATTATAGAACTCTTTTAAATACTTTAGAATAAACCTAATAGGCTAATTATACCTTAGCTAAAGCCTTAAGCTTCTTTTATATTTAGTCTATAATATAAGACTAAATAATATTACCCTTTAGCAGTTTTTAAAGCCTATTAATAAAGTAATCTAAATTAAATTTAAGCTAAAGTAGATACTATTTAAACTATTTAAATTATTTTATAGTTTTTAGTATAATATCTAAAATAAACAACTTATTAATAGATTAAGGGGTAGTAAGTCTATTATCTATTTCTTAAAGCTTATTTAATATAATATCTAGATTATATAGGTAAAGGCTAGTCTTTATAAATACGCTTTTAATAATAGAGGATTTAAAGGTTTTTAATTATATAGATTTAAGTATTTAAAGGAACTTATATTTACTAAATTTAGAATTACTTATTTTTATATTAAGATTAATAGCTTTATTATAGTAGTGCTTAAATATTTAAAAAATACTAATATCTAGTAATTAAATTAAATAACTAGTATAAGGCATTAATATAAAAGGAGAATCTTCTTCTTTTTATAATAGTTAAGGATTTTATATATTAAATAAGAGCTATATCTATTATATATAGGAGATAATAAGTCCCTTATTAATAATAAGCTAATTAGCGATTAAAGTATTATATCTATTAATAGGTTAAGTAGTTATTTATATATTTAGTATTAAATACTTTAATAGCGGTATTAATATCTAAAAACTTAAATTATCCTGCCTAGATTTATTAACTAAAATAATAAAAGGGGAAAGTATTAATTTATTAGCACTTATTGCTTTAATTATAATAATAACTCTTTAAAAATTAGTATAACTACCTATATATAGCTTTACTATTCTAAGGTAATAACTTAATAATCTTTTCTTTCTCTTATTTAAAAGCCTATCTTATTTATATTATAAAGATCTGCAGATTATATATTTAAATTAACTAGTATTTATTTATAGTAGTAATATTAGTCCTATATATTATTTAGGCGATAAGCTTTTTTCTTTTCTATATTAAGAGCTTATTGCCTTTATATATCTTAAAATATTATTTAAGGAATTATTTAAGCTAATATTTGCTAATCTTTAGCAGAAGTATTAAGAGATCTTAATAAGCTTAAGCTAAGATTATATTTATGCAACTAACTACTATTTTTTATATTAGGGATAATCTAATTATATTTAAGCATTTAATATATTATAGATAGTAAGCTCTTAAGCTAGAGAGAATTATTAATTAGTTAGAAGTTTATTAGACTATAAAATATAACTATAATAGCAAGATAGAAAATATAGATAAGATATATTAAACTAATATATAACTTGCGTAATATTAAGTTTTAATTAATTAGACAATATAGTAAGGGCATATTAAATCCTATTTTTAATATTACTATAAGATTTAAATATTATAGTAAATTAAGAATAATATAGGAAGTTAAAATTTAATAAATCTAGATAATTTTTTATTAAGCTAGGTATTTGCATTAAGATAGCGAGACTGTGCTACGCGTAATCTTAATAAAAGGGCCAATTAGGGTAAAATATATAGATTATTAAAGACTAGGCATTAATATTATTTAAATAACTTTAAATTAGTAATTAAAGCCTCTCTTTAATAATTTTATTAAATTATAATCTTAGGTTTCTATTAAAATTATAGAAAGGCTTATTTAAGTATTTTAATATTAAGCTACTATATTTAATAATATATTACCTAAAGATAAATAGGCGATTTAAGTAAATAAATTAAATAGCTAAGATTATTTTATATTATTATATAGCTACTTTAAAAGATATTATAGCTTAACTAAGAGTTTTACTATTAATATAGCTAATATTAAACTTTAGCTTATTATCTATTTATTATAACTAAGTCTTCCTATAACTTAATATATAGTATTTAATTAAGTAATACTATAAACCTTTATAATAAAGAGATTTAAGACTTTATCTTATAGTTTAATATATGCAAAGTACTTTACTTAGCTATTATAAATACTAAGTATATATATAATAAAAATTATTAATTAATTTATTTTACCCCTAGTAATAAAATCTTATTATAATTATACTAAGGATATAATATTCTTAGTATAACTATTAGAAAAAAATTCTTAGTATAATATATAAGGCTATTAATAATTAAGTATAAGATTAAATATTTTATATATTAGTTAAATATCTTAGCTTATTAGAGATACTATAATATCTTCTCTATTACTTATTTAAAGCTATATTATATAAATAATTCTTTTAAAAATCTTATACCCTTTAATAATATATTACCTATATATATTAATATAAAGAATATTAGTATTAATTACTATAAAATTAAAACATTATTTAATTATTATACCTAGTAAGTCTAAGAGAAGATTATTATTAAGTATTTAGTTTATTAAAAAGAATATAATACTTATTATAATATCTAATATTATCTTAAGAATTTACTTAATATATAAAAATTTAAAAATATAACTAGTATTTTAAACTACTAGCTAAACTATAGAAGCGCTATAAATAATCTTATAAATAATATTAATTACTATAAACTAGCGCAGGAATAAATAAACTATAGGAATATTTAACTATAGTAAACATATATTAAAAAGAGATTTAGGCTAAAATTATTAAAGATGCAAGTAGTATTTTTATCTAGTCTTAAGAAAATTACTTTAATAGCTTATATATTCTATAAATAAAAAATATATATTTTATAGTATAATACTAAATTATAATTAAGTGCTAGTAGAGCTAAGTGCAATACCTTATATTAATTAATTTATTCCCTAACTCTTAATTACTAATTATAAAGTATTAATTAATAAAAAAATAAACTAGAATTAAAGGATATATACTCTTAGGTAAATAACGCTATTATTAATATCTTAATATAAAATATTTAATACTATACTAAGATTTATACTATCTAATACTATTAATACCTTATAGTTATTAAGTTAAGTACTAATTATTATATTTCTACTTATAGAAGGTATAATAATATATCTAATAGGTATAAATATCTTATAAAGATTATTATTATAATACTATAATTATTACTAGAATTATACTTATTTAAATAATATTCTTCTAATAATATTTAAGAGTTCTTTACTTAAGCTCTTTAGTTATCTTTAAACCTTAAGTCTTTAATCTTACTAAATTTAGCAGAAGGTAAAGCATATTATTTCTATTAGGGAGCTATATAAGTTAATAAACAGTTAATAATATTTAGGAAAGAGAATACTTATTATAAAGGCAAATACTATATTAAGTATTTAAATATTTCTTAATATAACCTCTAAAAGGGCCTAACTATAATTATATAAATAACTTATAACTACTATATTAACAGTTATATAATATCTTTAATTACGCAGGCTATTAATATAATTATCTTTATCTAATAGTTATACTAGATAAAGGCTAAGTAGGAGAATCTAAAATATTAAAAACTAAGGTAATATTCTCTATAGTAAATTAATTATATTAAGCTATAGGATAAACTCTAGAGTAATAAGGTATATTAGTAAAATATTATAATACTTATATAAACTTCTAGGAGAGAGATAGATAAGATATTTTTTATAAAATTAGTTTTAGTCTCTAAGATTACTTTATCTTCTCTTATTTCTAGATATTAATCCTAAGTTCTTAAATAGCTATATCTTATCTTAATTCTTTAATTATATATCTTCTTAATATTAAAACTTTCTTATAAAGAATACTACCTATAATATTTACTATAATTATCTCTAAATACCTTAAAGTAAATCTCCTATAGAAATAATTAAAGTTATCCCTTAAGCTATTAAAACTATTCTTAAGGCCTTTTATTTATTAATAGTAGAGTAGTAATAATTATACTTTAAATATATATTATTATACTTTATTCTAGAGCTATAAGACTATTACTAATAGTAATATTTTAACTACTGCTTTAAAAATAGTATTATAAAGCTTAGCCTTAATATAGAATTAATATAGAAGCTACTAATATAATTCCCTATTAATCTAATTACTCGCCCGACCTAATTAATATTATATTATATATAAAATAGCTTATAAATATCTTAATAACTAATTGTTTAATATATATAAGATTTAATTTATAGTGTTTTATAATTATAAATTTATATATACTTAACTTTAATTCTAGAAATTACTTTTTATCTAGGTAATATAAATTATAGGTATAATTCTAGTAATTATATTATATCTTTAATATTTATAGAAAACTAGAATTTAAATATCTAAAACTTAGCTTAAATATTTCTAATAATCTATATTTTAGATATTTATATTTTAAACGCCCTTAAACTAATTTATTATTAAGATATTTATATTTAAAATTTAGCTATTTTATATATAATATAATACTAATTAAGTTAGGCGAGTTATAAGTAATTAGGTTAGTAGGGAATTAATTATATAACTATTATTAAAAAATACTTTAATAATAATAACTAGGAGAAATAAAAATATCTAATTAATTAATATATTATTAGTACTTACTTTTATAGCCTATATAAATTACTAACTAATATTTAGCCTCTTAATAATACTAGCAGGTCTTTTAATTATAAAGAATACTTTATTATTAAATTAGCCCTTTATATAAAGTAAACCCCTTCTTTATATAACTCTATTTTCTTAATTTTTAAGATAAATAAAATATAGAATATAATTTAATGCCTTAAGTATATAATAAGATTATATAGTATTTATTATAGCTTTAATAATTAAATTAAAAGCTTAATATTAGTTATAATTTAACTATAGAATAAGATCTTCTACTTATTAGCTAAGCTTAATATAATTATAGGCTTTATAGCTTTTCTTCTATAAGGTCTCTATATTTTAAATAGCTCTATACTAATTATTTAAGTAAAAAAGAAAACTAATAATCTCTTAGAGTTTTATCTTTTATTTAAAGATTAATAGTAATAAAAAAAGGCTATAATAAAGAATATAATCTAGAGTAAGATTATATTATAATTAACTATATTAAATATAATACTTTAAGTTATTATAAATATTATCCTTATATTTCTCTTAAAGCCTATTAGTATTAAAAAGGTCTTTAAAGGTTATTATTATAAAAAGTAATTAATAGAGTTAATATTTAATATCTATATAATAGGCTTTCTTAAAGTATAGGCTCTATTTATCTTTAACTTTTAAAATCTTATAAGTATAATAAGCCTTATAAAAGATTAAATAGATATAACTATTTATATTCTAGATATTCTTAAAACTTATAGACTTATATACTACTATAAGGAGATAATAAAGAAAATAGACTTTATAAAGAGGTAATACTTACTTTATTTAATTAATTTAAAGGGCCTTTATCTAATAGTATATTTATTTCTTTTTTTTCTATTTTTAAGTAAAGGAATAAAAAATTTATAAAATAGTAATAGCCTAAAATCTTTTATATAATAAATAGTAGTAGTAAAAGCTTATTTACTTTCTTATTAGTATTATATTAGAGAAAGGCTAATAATTTTAATATTACCTATTTTAAATAATTAGTAAGCTCTTTAATAAATACTTCTATATTATAGGTAATAAGATAGTTAGTAGAACTTATATATAGAGTATAAATACTAAGATTAATCCTATAAGTAAAGAATTTAAAAAGATATTAAATTATTTTTAATACCTTAATATAATAGCTATTAATATAATTATAAATCTTATTAATATTTATATTTAGCTCTATAGTTATATAATCGGGTCTTATAAATATATTTATATAAGTATTTAATTATCCTAATACTATTATATACTTTTATATTAATATAGGCCTTATATTGCTATATTAAGTAAAGATTATAGGGGATAATTTATTTATTCTTAATCTCTAAGAAGCTATTTATTTTAAAGTCTTAAATTTAAACCTAGATCTTTTTTCTTTAGTAATACTTAAGATAAAAATCTTTAATTAAGATAGTTTTCTTATAAAAAGGCTTCGAATAATCTTTTAAGTATTTTAATACTCTATTAATCTCTTTTATATAGAGGGCCTTAAGATTATAATAGCTATATAGTTAACTAGTAGATTAAGTTAGCAATAATAATATTATAAAGCTTAAGATTCTATTATTTTTAAAGTTTTAATTATTTAAGAGTTACTTAATTATTAAAAATAGGCCTAGGCTTATTAATAATAGGGGTCTTTATATAGATAAATCTTATTAATATATTTAATAATAAGGGATTTAAAGCTATCTTTAACTTAAAGAAAGAAATAAGTATAAAAAAGATTATATTTCTAATATTTAATTATTTAAATATTAGTAATATATTCTCTAAAGATTAAATCCTTATATAGTTTAAAGATAAGTTCTAGCAGTTTAATATTAAATATATATAAGCTATTAAAGTAATTCTCCTAAGATTAAATAAAAATACTACTTATATCTTTAATAATTTTAGCCTAAATCTCTTTTTAATATATATTTACTATAAAAGTAATAAAAAGGTAAGATTTTTTAAATTTATAGATAATAGCTATAAAGTCTTAATAATATTAGTATATAAAATAATTATTATCTATAAAAGATAAAAAAAGAATATATAGTTTATTTATATTAGTAGAATTTATATTAATAGTAGTAATAAGAGTTATAATAATATTATATCTCTTAGCTTAAAGCTTTATCTAGTTTTATTTAAACTAATCTAGCTTATATTATTTTATAGATAATTATAGATCTATAATAAATTATTAGTAAAGATCTAATAATTATAAATAAGTAGTATAATTTATATCTATCTATATTCTTAGCCTCTATAAATAAGACTTAGCAGCTAAAGCTATTAATATTAATCCCTTTTACTCTAAGGAAAAAGAAAAATATATTAAAGGGAAATATATAATAAGTGCGAATAATAGATTAATATAAGATATTATCTTAAACTAACTTATTAAATAATTAAAGAGCCTTAAAGAGCTAAATATTAACCTTAATATTATAGCTATAGATTATATTTAAAAATAACCTAGAGTATATTATTATTATCTCTAGAGTAAATATTATCTTTTATTATACTATTATTATTAAAAATAATATTTATATTCTTATTAAACTAATTAAATATTAAGTATTATATAAAAGGAGATTTAATAAAATAAAAGTAGATATTATAAAAACTTACTTAGCTATACTTCTTTATAATATCTAAGATAAATCCTACTAGTTCTATTATTAAAATTGCTAGATTATAAAAATATATACTACTTTTATTAAAGATTAAATATAATTATAGAGTAAAATATAGGTATTATAATCTATAGTTAGTATAAAACTTAAAATATTATAAGTATTATAGTATTAGTATAGAGAATAGGAGAGTTCTAGAGAAAGCTAACTTAAGGCGTCCTAATAGAATAATAAACCCGCTAGCTAATATTTATTTAATCTAGAAAAGTAAGGTTTAAACTCTTCTAGATTATATAAGGAGTTATATAATCTTATAAAGATATCTTTAATATATAGCTCGATCTAAATTTAAGCTTCTTAAGCTATATCTTATTTATTAAGCCTGCCTATAATAGCTTATTTTAGTCTAAATTAGCTAAATAGAGATCTTATAGCTAGTCCTAATATTAACTATTTTATTCTATTTATTTTAACCTGCTCCTTAAGCCTATACTTTAATACTATATAACTTTAATTTAAGAGTTAATATTATTAATAATATTTATTTTAATTTCTCTATTTTTACTAATTATTCTAGGGGAGTTTATTAAGTATATTACTACTAGCTATAGGCCAGAATAATATAATTATTATTGCTTAGTATATAAATATATTATTAGGGCTAAGTTATCTATAAATAAAGCTAGTTAATATATTAAATAGATTAAAATAAGGGTTTAAAAATTTTAACAGAAGTTTATAGCTATATAATTAAGACTTAAATAAAAAAAAATATTAATCTTAAGGCTATTTAGTAATATTAAGAGATATAGCTTAATAAAAAGAAATAGTAATATATTTAAGCTACTCTTAAAAAGGATTAAGCTTATTATATAGCTATTCTTACTATAAATATATCTATATTTATACTTAAATCTAAGCCTAATATTAAGAGACTTATAGCTGCTTTAATAAGAGCATTTAAGATACTTATTACTATACTTTTTTTACTCTTAAACTTTTAGAAAGACTTCTTAATCTAAATAAATTTAAAGGCAATTAAAAGGACCTTTAGTATTTTATAGCCTAAATTTAAAAGAAGATAATAATTAACTAAGACTAATTTCTAACCTCTTAGAGCTATATAGTCTATATAACTAATTATTTAAAGGATATGCCCTATATTTAAATATTGCTATATATTAGAGATAAGACCTATATTCTTAGTAATTACTAAAAGATTCTAGATATTTTAAAGTATATATTTAGTAACTCTAATTATATAAATAATATATATAGTAAACTATTTAACCTCTATTAAATTAATAAAAAATTTAAAATCTTTTTTACTAAGTTCTAGCACCTAATACTAGAAGGAAAAATATTTAAAGAAATATTATTTACCCTGCTTAAGTAAGCTATTAGTTAAGAATTTTAAGAAATATTATTATATAGCTAATCCCTAAGTTATAAGTATTATTAATTTACTAAATTTTTATAAGACTTTAAGAACTACTGCTATTAATATATTATAAATTAGCCTCTTATTATAAAGATTTATATTATTGTTTTAAAATCTATTTAGTATACTTAATCTCTTTTATTTATTCTAAGTTTAGCCTTAGCTATAAAATATAATAATTAGCCTTAAAAAAGCTCTATATAAAAAATAAACTAGCCTTAATATAGCTATATAACTTAATAGATTTAAGTACTTCTAGATATTTAGGTAAAAGAGAATATAACTTATTATATTATAAAACTAGCGCTTACTTCTACTATAGCTTCTTAAAATATTATATTAAAGATTACTTATATTTAAATAACTGCTA
>NW_021167172.1:0-43800 GCF_004022145.1 Paecilomyces variotii
CTTTAATATAAAGTATAGCTCTATTTTAACTTTTAAATAATTTTAGTTTAGTTAATTAAATATTGCTCTGCCTATAGCTATAACTCTATTTATCTAGATATTAAAAGGCCTAAATCCTTTTTAATTAGATCTTATCTTATCTCGCTCTCTATAATTAAAATAGCAGATATTATTAAGATCTATTCTTTAATTCTTTAGTATTAGCTAATATAGATTATTAATAAAGGTTACTTCTCTTTACTTAAGTATAATATCTCTTAAATCTATAATTTCTTTAGACTTATTTTTAGCAATTAGTCTAGTTTTTAAAGTTATAAAGCTCTAACTTATTCTTCCCTTAGGGATAGTAGTCTCTATATTTAATATTCTTAACTTATATTTTTTAAGATATTAAACCTATAGCCTATATTTGCTATAATTATATAGCGCTAACTAGATTAAATAGATCTAGATATCTTATATAATAACCTTTTAAAAAATATTCTTAGATAAGTTTTTAAGCTCTATTATTCTTTTATTCTTCTTTTTATAATAAAGGGCTGCTTTTACTTTTATAGTAATATATTATAATATCTCTTTTATTAATTTCCCTTTAAAGGATATAATCTAAAAAATCCTATTTATTTCTTAATAGTTAAAGTTTTCCCTTATTATAATATCTAATTAGATATATTAGTTCTATATCTTATTTAGGGTAAAGTTTTTTTTACTTAGGTTAAAATATTTTTTATCCCTATACTTAGATTTAAGATACTCTTTAGCCCTATATAGATTATCTTAGACTTTATAATATAAGCTGCTTAATATATTATTAGAAGTATCTATATCAATTAACCTAAGATCTCTAAATAATTAAACTATCCTTAATATTAAAGATTTCTTAGGGAAAAGGTTTTTAGATAAAGATTTTTTAATTTTTAATTTATTTTTATCTTCTATATTTTTAGGATTTCTTAGAATAAGACTCTTTATTCTTCTTCTTAATCTGGCTATTACTAGATATACCTAGTATTTACTTAGCCTCTATATTATTTTTAAATTATATAGTTCTAATATTCTATATATCTTTTAAATACTTAATTTTTTTTTAATAAAGGGGTCTTCTAGGTTTACTATAGAAAAGGAGGGCTTTATATTAATTCTTAAAGCTTTGCTAGGAGGTTTTATTACTTATTTATTTTTAAAGGTTTTATTTATAAATTATTTAGTTTTTTTAAGTAAACTTCTATAAGAATAAGTTATTATTTTAAATAATCTCTTCTTTTATTGCTTTATTACCGCCAGCTTTATATTTCTTATTATTTTTAATACTTCTTTAGCTTCTTTTATAGATATATTCTTCCTTATATTAATTATATTAGCTAATAATTATATATAAGGCTTATAGATTAAGTTAATCTTTTTAGAATTAACCTATTATAAGACTTCTCTAACCTCCTTAGCACTTATATTTAGTTTATTTAATTAAGATTATACTTTAGTTTCTCTCTTATTTAGGCAGTAATAATCCTTAAGATTAGTATTAAATCTCTATTCTTATTAAAACTATTTCTAGTAGTTTATATTAGTATTTTAGGATTTAAGGTTATTATTACTATTTATAAGCATTTTTAACCTTTTTTTAAGGATATTATCTTTTATACTCCTTAGTCCTATTATATTTTATATTTTTTTAATATAAATTTAGTATATAGCAGTAGGTTTAATCTTTTTTTCTCTTAAAAATTTTAATATTTTTTTACCTTTTAAATTAATAATAGCCTTTTTTATTAATATAAATATGCCGATTTTATATTTATATCTTTTTTTTAGTTATTTCCCCTTATCTTAAGTTTTAAGCTTTTTTTCCCTTTTTAGCTTCTTAAAACTCTTAATCTTTTTTTTTTTTTTTTTCTTTTTTATACTTTTCTTTTCTTTATCTAATATTAGATTTATTAATAAGCTCTTATCTAAATCTTTTATCTAATATTCTTCTTCTTTTCTTATAATCTCCTTTAGAAGATTATTCTCCCTTACTCTTATTTTAATCTCTTATAGCTCTTTATTAATAGGCTTTTAAAGAATTAGTCCTTCTCCGCTAAAGGCTTTTCTTAAGATATCTCTTATCTTTCTAATATTAGTTAGTTAAAGACTCTTTTTAGTTAGTATTCCTTATCTCTTAATATTATAAAGTCTATTAATTTATACTCTTACTAGATATATAGCCGCTATTCTTTAGTCTTTAGTATTAAAAGCTAATTCTCTTATAGCTATTAAGGTTTAATATAACTTTCTAATAATTAATAAGACTTAATTTATAATCTCCTAGCCCTATTTCTTTATAGCTTTATAATAATTTTTATTAATATATTTATAGTTCTTTTTTACTTATATTTTTAATTCTTTTAGCTTATTAATAGCTAGTATTTTTTTCTTTCTTACTTCTTCTAATAGCTTCTATTAGTTTAAGAAATTATAAAAATTATTAGCTGCTTTATTATACTTATTTTAAAGATTTAAAATAATTATTACTATATTACTTATAAACTAAACTTTCTCTTCTTTATTATTAGCCTTATTTATTATCTCTTTTATAAGCTTATAAATTTCACTAATTATAATATATATATATATTCTAAGTTAAAGAGCTTTATTTTAATAGATAATATTTTATATTTCTAGTATGTTTTCTTCTATTTTTAATATATATCTTTATAAAGTAATTTTTTAAAATAGTTTCTAAGCAAAAAGATATACTTAAAAGATAAGATAGGGTTAAGTTTAGCTTAATTTAGTCTCTAATTACTTTTATTATAGTATTATATAATATAAAAAATAAGGTTTTTATAATAAGGTAAGAATTCTTTATTTATTACTTATATTCTTTATCTAATATTTTTTATTTTTAGCTTTATTTATAGACTTTTTTAAGATATTTAAGCCAATATTATATATTTTTTAGTTATCTCTCTTTTTCTTCTTTTTTAATTATTTTTAGATATTTTTAAATCCTTCCCCTCCCTAAAAAAAGACGCCTTTATCTTAAATTTATCCTCCTTCTCTTCCTATTATAGCATTCTTGCTTAATATTAAACTTATTTTATTATTAGCTTTCTGCTTCCCTTTTTCTAAGCTAATATTTTTAAAAGGAGAGTATTAGGACTATAATTATATATTCTAATCTAGATAGTATTTAATCTATATTATTATTATTATTACTTAATTGCTGATTTTCTTGCTTAAATACTATATTATTATTTATAGTTAATATTTTATTTTAATTCTCTTATAAATAATAGCCTTTTAAGTAATTCCTATAAATTAAGTCCCTAAAAAGTATACTATTTAACTCTTTAAGCTTATAGAATTCTTTTTTAAGGACTTCTTTAATTTTATATAATTTAAGCTAGCAGTATATTAGTTTTGTAAAGTAAGATATCTTAAGCTTTATATTATAAAGTAGAATAAGCTATCTTTTTATTAATTATTCTTTATAGAGCTATTTTTTATTATTAAAGATTTTTTTATTAGCTTCTTTTATATATTAAATATAAAATTAGGCCTCTTTTATATCTTAATCTTAGAGCTCTATTTATTATATATAAAGGAGTAGAAGATTTTCTATAGTCTTAATCTTATCTTATACTAAAGTCTTTTAGATAGGCACTTCTAGTTTAATTAGCAGTATAGTATTATATCTTATAATTACTCTAAATAGTATTAAGCCTATAGAGATCTTAACTATATTCTTATTTACTTAGATTATTACTAATAGATAGTTTATCTAATTTACTTCTATTCTTTTTATAAGTTTTCTAATACTATATATAAAAAACTTATATATAATTTTAACTACTTTATTTGCTTATAGGTTATATAGCAAGACTTTAATATAATTAATCTTATACTTCTATACTAATATATTAATTATAGCTTTATTCTTTAGTTCTCTATTATTAATAAGAGTCTCTATTACTCCTTAATAATAAATCTAGTTTTCTTATAAGAATTTAATAATAGCTCTTAAAATAGGGCTATTAAGGGCTCTATATTTAATCTAATTAAAATTATCCTAAAGTATAATAATATAAGTTTTTCCCTTATTAAGCGGTATAATCTTATAAATATCTAAGTATAGCTTTAATCTTTTTAGTAAAATAAATATTAATTATAAAGCTTCTTTTATATATTCTTTATCTGCTTTTTAATATTTATTATATATCTTTACCTATCTAGCAATATACTTATATAGGCCTTTCTATTAATATTAATTAGCTACCTTTTAATAAATTACTTTATGCTTATAATATTTATACTCTTTATAAAAAACTATGAAAATTTTTTTTTATTTTTTTTATTATCAATAACTATATAGTAAAGCTGATTTTATTATACTCTCTAAAAAAATATATTATCTTATACTATATACTTTAGGGCCTTTTTCTTAAACTTAGTATACTATTCTTTATCTATATTATTTAATTTTATTATAGTTTATAACTATTCTATAATTAATAAAGACTTTTTTAACCAATATAATATAGGTATTAATTAAGGGATACTATTTAATTCTATCTCTTACATATTAGTATAATAGATTATATAAAACTATAGGTCTAGGAATTCCTTTATATTATTATCTTCCGCCTCTTTTAGATCTTACTTTATTACTAGCTTCTAAGATAATCTATCTATAATTAAATTTTTTTTCCCTAATATATAAATAATATTAAAGTTAAATAGCTAAATTTAAGTAATCTATTAAATAATTATTAACCTAGAGAAGTTTATAGCTATTTTATTTAGTTATATTATTAGAGTTTTTATATCTATTTCTAGTTGAAAATATATATTATATAGATATGCTTAGAATTTGTAAAATATCTTTAATATTGCCTTATATTTTAGCTTTTCTCTATTATATTACCTCTTTACTTATATTTATACTTTATTTTTATATTTAGCTAGGTGTCTTTTATTAGACTTCTTTTTTTTTTAAGTAAGTTAAGCCCCCTATTTATTATTATTAGCATTAGTATTAATAATAATTATATCTCCCTTTTTATAATTAATTAGCTTAAGTACTGGTATTATTATTAGGGCTATTTTTAAAGTATCTATTACTTCTTATTATTTTAGCCTTTAAAAAAAGCCTTATTTTTTCTTTAGTATTAAATATATTAGCTTAGCTTTAATAATATATTCTTTAATCTATATCTAGTAATAGGCTATAATCCCTAAAAATTTTCTTACCTTCTATAAGTTTTAATAAGATAGCTATTTTAAGATTTTAATTACCTTAGCTAATTTAAGATATCTTCTCTTAGTATTATATATATAGCCTATTACTTTAATTCTTAGTATTATAAATTATAATTTCTTCTTAGTAATTATTAAACCTATAAATTTAAGATTATATAGTATCTTATTAATATTCTAGATATATTTAAATATAAACCTTCTAATTTCTAATAGTATCTCTTCCTTCTTATA
This sequence comes from Paecilomyces variotii, assembly GCF_004022145.1. NCBI lineage: Eukaryota > Fungi > Ascomycota > Eurotiomycetes > Eurotiales > Thermoascaceae > Paecilomyces > Paecilomyces variotii. The sequence continues at coordinate 5,473 of NW_021167172.1, forward strand.
GTTAGTCTTAGGTCCTTATATTAGTATATTATCTAAAAATATATTATAGATATTAGAAATATTATCTGCTAGTGCTTTTATAACTTCTTATATAAATTTCTATATTATATTTATTTATCCTTAAGATAATCTAGCTTAATAAATTAAACTAATCCCTAGTATATAGAAAGCTGTTAAGTCCTACAATTCCTTAGCTAACTCTAACTAATTATACTTAGAGAATAAGTTTATAAGTATTAATACTAGTATTTTACTAAACTCTTCTAAGAACTTATTAGCTAAAGGGGGTAGATTAGTATTTTATATTATTACTTAATTAACTTTTATAGCTATATTAATTAGCTAATATTTATTATTTTTTTTTTATTAGGAACTATAGATTTTAGTAGAGTCTTTAACTATATTTAAGGATCCCTATATTTATCCTTTTTTTTATTATTCCTTATATTATATTATAGAGTGCTTTTAGTATTAGAAAGCTTTTTGCCTGCTATAATTTATAATTTATAGTCTAAATAATAATTAGAGATATAATTTTTAAGTATATTTATCTAATCTCTTTAAAAATTTAGGTAAAGATTGCTTTTTAAGCAAAAAGCACCTCTATTAATAGTTCTTTCTTTTTTAGCTATAAATTATTATCTATAATAAGATTTTTTAGATAATCTAGTATTAATCTTATTTTTTTCTTAATATCTAATATCTTTAGCTAGATATATTTAACAAATCCTTTATATATTTTTTTTATGCTTCTTTAGGGGTTTTTATAATAATACTCTTTAATAACTTCTTTTTATTTTAATAACTCTCCTAAAGCTATTATAAGTTTATTTAATATATTTATTAGATAAACCTTTTTATATTTCTTTTTATACTATATATTAATAGAATATTTTATTTTTATAATAAAAAGGTTATACCTTTTAGACAGTTTATACCCCTATAATCTTCTGACTTTTTTGTTTAATTTAGTAAGTTTAAATATCTCTATCCCTTTATTTTCAATTTCCTTACTTGCTCTAAAGCTAATATTATTTATTAAATATAGCTCCTATAGGCCTTTTTTATTCCCAGTCTAATATCTATTATTCTTTTCTAGCTCTAGTTTAATAACTCTTATACCTAGGATAATAGATTATGCAATATCTTTTCCCTTAACTTATTTTTTAGATTATTTATTAAAAATACCTGAATAATAGCTTAATTCTTTTAGTTTATAAAATAAATTATATTCTTTATTATCCTATCTAATAGAGCAATATACTATAGATATGCTTAATATTTAAAAGGCTGTCCTAGAATATAATTATAGTTAATCTTATTATTTACTATAAAAAAAGAGATTTTATAATAAAAAGATCCTATTTATATAAGTATTTTTTTATAGAGACTTATAAAAGGGGTTTGCCCGCTATCTACTAATATTATATTATTTCTAAATTTTTAGCTTATAATAAGTTTATAATAATTTGCTATATCTTTATATATTATATTAATTTTAGCTCTACTATCTATTATAATATTTTATGCTTTTTTATATCTATTAATTCTAATTAGTAACTTTAAAATTGCGGCTATATATAGCACCTTATCTTTATTAAGAGGCTTAAATTATAAGGATATATAAGTATATTAATTCATACTGTTTATTATATATTTTATATTTAATATAGAGGCATTAAACTATACTCCTTTAATATTATAAAATATCGCCTTTATTATTACCTACTATAATTGCAAGGTAAATAAGGCCTTATATAAATTAAGAGATAGACTAATAAGGTCCTAAATTAATATCTGAACTTTAGTATTTAATATTTAATTTATAACCCCTATTATATTAGTAATTCCTTTTAACTTATTTGCAATTTTAAATCTTTTTAACTTTTATTTTTTTTTATCTTAATAATCTTTTTATCCTTATTTTATTTAGGCATATTCTTTATTTCTTCTTTAATTATCTTTATTTTTTTAGTTGTGCTTAAAGGCTAATAATTGCTAAATTAGTTTATCTTAATTAAAGGAAATCTCTATTTTTATTTAATTGCTTTCTGCAGCTTTTCCTTATATAATTATTTAGTCTTACTTTACCTTTTCTTTACTTTTTAGGGCTTATCTAATCTTATTATATTAATAAAGTAATAATTTTTTATAATATCCCTAGCTTTTTCTTTAGAGCTTAAGTTATCTCTAGGCTGTCTTAGTATAATTAACTAGATATTATACCTAATTAAGCTAATATTTTTTTACTCTTCCTTTAGTCTTTATTTAATAATTTTTTTTATAATATATTTCTTTATATAAGATAAATAACTTCTCTATTCTATCCTTCTAACTTAAAGTAAAGTTTATAATCTTCTTCTTAATAGATAAGCTTCTGATTTAAAAGGCTTTTTAAATCTAGGTAATAGGATTAAATATAATTAGGAGCCTAGTAAAAGTTATATAAGTTTAAAGATATTTTAAATCTTCTAGTCAGATTAAATCCTAAAGGCGCTTTAGCTTATATATTTATATTAGTATTAGGCATATTACTATTAGGCCTCCCTATATACTATATATTATATAGTTTTAACTTCTTAAACTCTTTTATTAATTAATTAATCTATAACTGCTTTATTAACTTTACTTTAATGCTTTATTGTTTAGTCCTATTCTTATTCTTATTTAAATAAATTCTATTAAGTTTAATAAGAAGTTATATATTATCTTCTTTAATTACCTTCTCCTTTATTAAAGCTATTATATCTTAATCTTTTTTTAGTTTATTATTATTAAGATAGTAAAGGGTTTTAATTATTTTTACCCTATCTATTACCTTCTTATAGAAATTAGTATATTTAATAATAGACAGAATATAATAGTCTATATTTAACTCCTAAATTATTTACTGCTTAAGCTCTTTTAAAAGTTTTTAAAGATATTAAACTCTTTATAAATATTAGCTTAATTTATCTAAAGTTATTAGTGCTTCTAATATAGCTTAATATTCTTAGTTATACTTTTTTAGGTCCTTAGAGCTATTATATTTTATATTTTTAAACCTTTCTAATTATTAGATATTATATTTCTTTTAATATTTATTATAATAAGTATATTTTTATTTAATTGCTTCTGCCAATTTTAAGTAGTTCTTCTTTTTATATTTAGGTTAAATATTTATCTATAATAATATTAATAGGCTATAATAGTCTGCAAACTATTTAGTTTTTTCTTTTTCTAGGAGTTAATTTGCCTTATATAGCCTTTTAAAAAGCCTTAGATAATAAGTAATATTATTCTCTTTAAAATATAATATCTTAAGATTTTTAAGCATTAGTATTTATAGAGCTAATATAATCTAGATTAATTATACTATTAATAATTCTGTATTTTTAGATACCTGAGCTGTCTATACCTTTAGACCTAGTAATATTAAGGAGCTAAGAGTCTTTTTATCTTAACTAATATTAAAAAGATTAGTGTTTTTTTCTATATTTTTTTAAAGGAATAATAATAAAGATAATAATAAGAAATTCTTCTACTTTTTAATAAATAGTTCTTACTTAGTAATTTCTTATTCCTTTTAATTTTCTAATTCTCTTTTATACTTATTAAGCTCTTCCTTATATTTAATAGTTTTTTTTTTCTCTTATTATTAATATATATTTTTGCTTTATATTATATTTACTGTCTCTGCTAATTTAAGAGGTATATTTATTTCTTTTTATTTATAGTAGTAATTTTCCTTAGCTATTTTACTTATCTTTTTATTACTTCTTATCTCTTTCTTTAGCTTTAGCCTTAACCTTAGCTTTTAATTCTCTTTTCTCTCTTATTTTTGCTTAATATTTTAATACCCCCTATATTTAGCTCTAATTTATTATAGGAAGATATATTAAGACTTAATATAGAGTCTTTAAGTAAGTAGATATTAAGAAGGAAGAGAAAGATATTTAGTTTCAGAGCTTAGAATAGAGCTAGAGAAGAAGCTCTAGCTATAAACTAATATAGTAAACCAGTAATAATCTAATGCTAAACTAATACTGAATAATAATAGAAAGAAAAAGCTGCTTATTTTATTCTAAATAACTAAAAGGTATTATCTCCTTTCTCCTGCTTTGCTTATAAACTTTTTAAAGACTTTAAGCAAAAGCATATAACCTCTTGACTAATTATATTCTTTATACTAATTCTCCCTACTACAATAGATAAAGGGAATTAAGAACTATTAAAACTTTAAAATATATTAAATAACTTTAGCCCAGAAGAAAATATAAGAAATTCTGCATTAAAAATAATATACTTAAATCTAACTTAAGTTAAAATTTACTTAAAAAGTCTAATTATAATAATATAAAAGTATTTTATCCTTAAAACTTTCTATTTTTCTTTTTTTTCTTATTATTAGTAGAGTAATTATATAGGCGGTTCGGTTCGGTTTAGGGGGGGGGTTAAACCGCCTGTAGCGGTTTTCGGTTCGGGGTAAATAAACCGTACCTAAACTAAACTATATACTAGTAGTTCAGTTTAAAACTAAAAAAACCGGATTGGCATAATTAGTTACTAACCTAAGTTAGATCCGGTTATGTAACTATGCTCTAGCTATATTAGGATAAATAAGCGAAAATTACAATACCGTAATTTACCGGTTTCTAATATATTTTTATTATATATACTAAATACTATAGTAATTTTATACCTCTAATATAAGTATCGATAAATTACATAGTGTAATTTAAATACGATGTTAAAATTACGGTTCAAATGGTTTAAACCAAAAACCACCGGTTCAGTTCGGTTCTGGTAGACTCGCACCGCGGTTTACTAGGAAGCGAACCAAACCGAACCATAGGCGGTTCGGTTCGGTTCGGTTCGGTTTTTTCGGTTTACTATAACCACTCTAATTATTAGATATTTTTTAAAACCTATCTATATTAATATTAATAAGCTGAGTCTAATTAATAAATTATAAAATAATATATTTAAAATAGGTTAATAGTAGTATTTTAATCTATTATACTTAGATTACTTATTATATTAAAAAGCTAGTCTTTAGAGTTAAGATTTTTTATAAATATTATATTTTTAAATAAGCGCCTATTTAAATATAACTTAGGTTAAAATTTATATTTACTATTTACCCTTTTATTTTGCTAGGTAATCTATTATATTAATAATATAAAATAATAGATTATAAGATCTTATTAATTGCCTATTATTACTATATTAAAAATTATTTTACTTATAAAGTTCTAACTTAAATTAGTTTAATTAAACTATAAGAACTATTATTATTATAACTTATTATCCTCCTAAAATTCTTATCTTTTAAAAATCTTAATTAATATTTACTTATTTTATCTTTCCTTTTTTTTATCTTTTTTTTCCCGCTAAAGCCTATTTAAATTAGTTTAAATTATTTTACTGCTCTAATTCTATTATATTATTTATATTAAATCTATAGTCTATAATAAATTAATCTTAGATTTAATTTAAGTTAGATAAAATATACTTATCTATAAGTAAGCTCTAATAAAATCTCTTAAGATTTTTTATTTCTTATACAGTAAGTTAAGATTTATATATCTTAATTATTCTAAGTTTTCCTGCTTCTTTTTTTATTTTTTATCTTTTATTAGTTCTTTTTTAAATAAAAGTTTAATAAATAGACTTAGCTTTATTACATATATCTTTTTCTATTCTTAAATAGCTTTCTAAATAATTAGATTATAATTAATAATATATTAGGCTAGTAATTTATTAATATTGTTAATATTAAGCTCTTAATCTTATTATATAAATAAATTAGCTATCTCTTATAAAGCTCTAAGATAATTATTCTACTTCTCCTATATTAAGTTAATATCTAACTTAAGTTAAATTAATAATATATATACTTTATTTTAGATAAGATTCTTTTCCTAAAAGTTAGCTTTCCCCTAGCCTAATTTTAATATTTTAATTATGCTAGTTTTTATATATTAGTAAGTCTATAATATCTCTAATAGATTAGCCTTCTTCTTTAATTCTTTCTTATAATATCTTAAGATATAAATATTCTTAATATTATAGTTCTATTAAAATTATATTCTTATAGTTATATTTTTAAAATCTATAAAAATCTATATATAATTGCCCTATATTGTATTAGTTTTAACTTAAATTAGTTTTTTTAAAACTTATAATCTTAATAGTATTATTAAACTTTTTTATAATACTCTTAAACTTATCTTTAATTATTTTTAAGTATTTTTATAAGACTCTTACTTAATAATAATAATTAAATTATAATAAATAAGTTTAATACTCCTTATAGCAGTCCTTATTCTCCTTAATAATATCTATATCTTACAGTATATTTAGCAACTTATTTAGCTAAAAAGAATTAGTCTAAATTCTAACTTAAGTTAAATAAAGGCTTATATTTTATTTTAAGTCTTGCTAGCCTTAATAAGGGTCTTTATAAATCTTATTAAAAAGCATATTAATAAAGTATATAATTATATTAAGATCCTCTATAATAAGAAATAAAGTTAACTAAAGTTTATAGGCCTACTAAAATATCTTTAAATAGTTAAATATAAGAGATAAATAATACTATTTTAATTAGTACTAAAATATTATATATTTAAATATAGCTTTTAACAGATTAATTACTTTATTCTATAATTTAACCTATAAGTTCCTATAACTAGTTAATATTATATCTCTAATATTTAACTTAAGTTAAATCTTATTAAGAAGAGAACTTAAGGTTCTTATTCTTATATAAGTTCTTTTATATTATTATATAGTCCTTATTATTTAATATAATAAGAAATCCTAGTCTCCTTATAAGGTTCTTAAAAAAGGAAACCTTTATTATTAACTATAATAAAAATAGTTTAAAAAACTACTTTTTATTTAGAGTAAGATATAGCTTATTTCTCTTATAATTAGACCTAGATAGGAAGAATAATATTCTTAGCATATTATTACTAGCTTAATAATAATAATTAATAATAAATTACTAATTATTTATTAAGATATAAATGCTAAACTTCTCTATAAAGATCTTTATAGCTTATTCTTTAAATCTTTTAAACTTAGCTTTTTAAATCTAACTTAGGTTAAAATAATTAAGAACTACTAAGTAATTTTCTTAACTTATATAGTCTAATTTTAAATTAATTATAAGCTTACTAAGAATAAAGTTATAATACACTCTCCTATATAAAGTATAAATATAGTCTAAAATCTATTATATTTATAAATCCTTTTATAAGAGAGCTTAAGCATATACTATATATTTTAATAAAACATTAATAACTAGCTAAGCCTACTTTTTAAAATTATCTATATTTTTAAGTAACTTTCTCTATTATATTTAATCTTTTTATTTAAAGGCCTAAATTAAAGCTAGTATATATTCCTTATCTATATTAGATCTCTCTATCTCCTTATAATTTAAGCATAATATAGTTAATAATTCTATATTTATCTTCTCTTTATTATAGATATTAACCGCCTATAACTAGGCCTATTAATCTATAATTAGCTAAATTTTAACTTAAATTAAAATAGAGATATATATTAAGACTTAGCTTTTAAATAGTTCTATTTTTAAGAGTTTTAGTATAAGTAATAACTGCCTAAGTCTGCTTAAGCAAAAGCTCTAATAAAATAGCTTAATAATATTACCTCACTTAAAAAATAGGTTTCTAAATAAAATCTGGCTATTTATTAAAATAAATAAATATATCTCTCTCTATTCTATTTTTAAAGCGCGCGATATTAAAAGCCTCCTTATATACCTCTATAGTATTAGCATTATCTATATTATTATTTTTAATAAAGGTCTTAATAACCTGTTTAAAGTCGCTGTATTCTATTATTACTTTTATCTAAATGCTAATATTTTACTATTAAATAGCTACTTAAAATTCTTACTTTAAATTCTTTATATAATCTTTATTAAGATTATAATTTTTTTTTATCTTTCTATTTGCTATCTAGATTTTATATATTAATATATAAAGTTTTAAGAAATGCCTCTTTAAGTTTTAGTTAAACTATATTCTTTTAAAAAAAAAGAAAGATTAATAAAGCTATCTCTATTAAACTCTGCTTAGCTAATTTTTTTTTTTAATAATATTATAAGAGTAATAGACTTAAGTAGTAAACTAGTTTTAAACAGTATTTTAATTTTAATTTAGGTTAAAATATATAGTCTAGTAGGTTAAGATTATTAAAAGATTTTATACTAAGACTATTTAGCTAAAGTTTATTTATAAATAAACTAGGGTTTTTAGAGGGCGGTAAAATAGATTAAGGGTTTTAGTATTTAGTAAAATAGTCTAGAGGTTCTTATTTCTATAAATCTTATAATAGGATAGTTAAATCTGCAGTATTTTAACTTAAGTTAGAATATAGACTACTAAAATAGAGATTAAGAGCTTATTATACTAAGAGTCTTAGAAGAATTTAAATTAAGGTAATAATATCAATAAGATATTATTTTATTCTTATAGGATTTCTTTACCTGTATATAAAAAGCTAATTCTAACTAAGTTAGAATTAATAAGAAAAATATAAAAAATATATTTAGGGAAAGAAATAAATATAATAGGAAAAAAATAAAATTAATTTATATAGTCTATAACTTATACTAGTCCTAATTAAGAAGTTAATATTCTAACTTAAGTTAGATTATACTAACTATCTATCTCTTAATTAACAGTAGAACTTATTATATAAAAAAAATTATTACTCTCTTACTTTTTAGCAGAGTATACTTCTTAAGATAATAAACCTAAAGGTTTTAGCAGAAACTTTTAGTATATTCTAACTTAAGTTAGAATATAAAATTTAGATTCTTTTCTTAAATTTCTTATATAGAGAACTCTTAATAAAAATTATTACTTCTTTCTTATTACTTTATAGAAAATAATTATTCTTCTTTTAAAATTATTCTATTTAACTTAAGGGTATTAAAAAATTAAATTAACCTTAGATTACTAGCTTCTTAATAGCCTATAATATAGATTTAAATTTAATTATTCTTAGAGAGTTATTTATTAATCCTAAGGTTATTATATTTAAAATCGCTATATTTCTTACTTAATTTACTAAGCTTAATAATTTTAATAAGATTAATAATAATTCTTATATTTACCCTTACTTTCTTTTTTTTCTTAATACTACTTAAAAGGTAAATTAGCAAACTTTATTGCCTAATATTAATATATAAAATATATATTTCTATTTATAGGCTACCTAAAAAAACTACTAAAAAGTCTAGCTTACTATATTTAATATACCTATAAAAATATAGGTAGCTAATTTAATTTAGAACTAATAAATCTAGTATATTTAAGGAATTACCTTAATTGCTTCTCTAAAGCATTATAATAAAAAAAAGTATTTTTTAATTTAAGATTATAATCTACAAGACCCTAGCTAAAAATAACTATATTAATTTCTTCTTTTAGTATAGAACTATTTCTTAAAATTAATAAGAAAAAAGACCTTAATTTTATCTTTATAATACTATATTAATAAAGCTAAATTAGGGTAAAATAAGTATCTTTAATATATTATAAAATAGTTAAGTCTAATAGCTTAAATAGGGGATTATCTATTATAAGAGAATAATATTCGACTTAAAAACTATATCTAAATAAAAAAGAAATAGTTAAGAGTATAATATAATTTTAATAATTTTAACTTAAGTTAGATTTTTAATAAGTTATATAAGTATATAAGATTTTCTTTAGAAGTTATAATTTATTAATTATATATAGATTTTTTATTAACTTATTAAGAGAATAATTTAGAAAGTACTTTTTATTTAAAACAGTAATAATAGTTAAATATATATTCTTTAGTTTAATAACTTAAGCTTTTAAAAAAAATTATATATTATATATAATAATACTATATTAGCATTATAGTTTATAAATATATATATTTCTATAGCTATAACTCTATATATATATATATTTAATAATATCTTAAAAGACTTTCTTTATAGTTTTACTTTTAAATTAATATAATAATATTATATTTAAACTATTTTTTAGCTATAGATTTAAAGATCTATAACTAATAATAATATAAAATAATATAAAGCTTTAATATCTATAATACTGTAAACTATATAAATTATTTAAACTAAACTATTTAAGTTAATTTAACTTAAGTTAGTTTAGCACATAATCTTAGTAAATACTTTAATTTTTTCAGTTTTAAACTAAACTACTAGAATATAGTTCAGTTTAAGTATAGTTTTTCTGCCCTAAACTAAAAACTGCTACGGGCGGTTTAACCCCCCCTTTAAACTAAACCGAATCGCCTATATAACTACTCTATTCTAGATTAAATTTATAAATAGTATAATTATCTTAAAAAAGTTATAAATAAATTAATTATAAAAGTTATTAAACCTAATAAAAGCTTATATATTAATTATATAAATTAAGGTCTTCTATTTAATAATTATTTTTACTTTATTTAAGTTTATTTTAATATAATCTTAGCTAATAATAATACTTAGAATTTAGTCTTAGAGATAATAAACTTATATTTTTAAATCTTTATATATAAGCTTACTTTATATAATTTCTATAAGATAATATAGATATATTAAATATATTTAGAATAAGTTATATTATATATTAAGATATTATTAAGATATATAGTATAAAAGATATTAAGATAATCTTATAGAGTATTATTAATAAATTATTAAAATATTACTAGAGCTCTTATTAGATTAAATAATATTATTAATAATTTAAATAGGCTAAGTTAAGTATAAAAGGCAATTAAATATTCTTATTTCTTCTTAATATAAAGGTTATTAAATATAGAAATAATATTAATCTTTATAAAATACTTTATCCTTTTTAAATTATTTAAGGTCTCTTTTATTAAAAATAAAAGATATTAATCTTTAATAGTTATTATATCTAGAGCCTAATAGTCTATATAGATTTATATTCTTTTATTAGACTTTTTAATAGATAAGATTAAAGATATAATAAGTAAGGAATTTAAGCAGATAAATTCTTTTCTTAGGTTTTTTTAATCTATTTTTTTAAGACCTTTAATTTATCTTAAACTATAATATATAGGGGCTTAAAGGAGAGTAATTTCTCTTTTAATAGCTTAATATTATAATTATAAAAATAATATAATAATAAGTACTTAGCCTTTTTTAAAAAAAAATATTAATATAATTCTTAAATTTCTTAAGTAATAAGTAAGTAAGATCTTTTTTTTAAATTTATTTAATCCTTAAAATAGTATTTAAGTCTTTTAAGGTAATTATAAATATTTAAATATTTTTTTAAATATAGGCAGAATAGGCAGCTAAAGAAATAAAGGCTATATTTCTTTTCTCTAATTTTTTAAGTCTTAAAGATAAGTATTAAGGTAAAGCTTTTAAAAAAATATTATATAAAATAAATATTTTAATTAGCTTTAAAAGCATATTATAATTTTTTTAATAATAGTTATTATTAAAAGTAATATTATAAATAATAAATTATAAGTATAAGTTATAATATTTTAATTAGAAAAGTTTTAAAATAATAGAATAGTATACTAATTAAATAATATAAAACTTAGCATTCTTTTTAAAATAATTTTTAATTCTTATATTTATCTAGATATAATATATAATTTTCTAATCTTTTAATTCTCTTTTATTAAATATATATAAAGTAATTAAGTCTTTTAAAAGAATAAGCTCTAACTTTTAATTCTTAGCTTATCCTTAATCTATAAATTCTTATTTTTTAGCTTTAATATTAAGTAAGGTATAAATTAATAGATAAACCTTTTTTTTCTTCCTTTTTAATATTATAAATAATATTATTAATTTTAATTATTATAAATATTCTTTAAGGTTAATTCTATAAATAGTAGCAGTAAAAATTTAAATAATATATAATTTTTAAGCTTAGCTACAATTTAATCTAGGCTTATTTCTTTTATTAAAGATTAATTAGAAAATAAATTATATAAGTTTAAGAACTATATTACCTAAGAAGTTTAAAAGCAGAATTTATATATAATTATAATCTAAATCTTCTAGTAATTATTAAAGTATAAATAATCTTTAATATAGTATTTAAGGGAATTATAATAAAAGTAAGTATTAATTTTATAATATAATAAGCTATATTCTTTCTTGCTTAAGCATTTAAAAATACTTAAATTTATAGGGTTATATAGTTATACTAGGGCCGGCTCCTCTCTCTATATAGAGTTTTTTTAAGGCTAAGTATAAATTCTTACAGTAGGGATAAAGTTTAAATTAAATATAAAGAGCTAAGTATATTAAACAGGCTTTAAAATAATATTATAAGTCTTTATAATAGAGAATTAGTTTATAATATATTAATAATAATAGTTCTTAAGATCTTATAAGAATTTAATAAACTAATAATATTTATAATTTAGAGATTAACTATATAATAATATTCTTTAAAATTCTTAATTAATAGCTTATTTAAATAGAATAAATAATATTTTTTTAAATATCTTTTCTTCTAGTACTAAATATTAGAACTTAATAAAAAAGATTTTAAACTTTTTATTAATCTAGTAGAGATTAAATAATTTACTATATATATTATTTATATAATTAAAATTATTAAATATATATTTTAAGAGATCTAGAATCTCTTAATAATTATTAAAAATATAAGTTTTATTTTTAATATAGAGTAATACTTAAATATAAAATACGCCCTTTAAGTAATTAATTATATAAATTATATAACTTTAAAAGATTAAAAATTAGTCTTAATTAATTATTATCTTTTCTTAGATTTAAGCTATAAAGTACTAAAAGTCCTTTTAATTGCCTTTAAATTTATTTAGGTTTAAAAATTATTTTAAAAATCTAGGGGTAAAAAAAGTATAATAATAAATATTTTAAGTATTTCTATTAAAGTAACTATAAGTTTCTTAATACTAAGCTTAAGTTTAAATATTAATAAAGATATATTTATAATAAATATAATTATATAATAAGCTTAATTCCTTTTAAGAATAGCCTAAATATATTATTATTTCTTTTTTTAAAGCTAAGTCTTTTAATATTACTAAATAGCCTTAAATTTAATAACTTCTTATTTAAATCTCTATTAAATAATAATAAATTCTTATTAAAACTTTTAAAGGTATATTTTAGCTTAATAATTTATTTTATTTATAATAGTCTTAGCTTTACTAATATATTTATATATTAAATAGTAATATTTATATTATTTTAGCTTATAGCTAGCAGTAATATATTTAATAAATTTATTCAAAGTAATTAGCAGAAATAAGAAAATTAAGGTAAATATCTTTAATAATATTAACTTTTAAGTAAGAAGCTATATAATATTAAGATATAGGCTTAAGAAATAAGTTAGAATAAATAGAATAAGATAATTAATACTAGGATTAGCTATAAAATCTTTATCTAGCTAATTTAGATTAGAATAAGCTATTGCAGATAAACTTAATAAATAAGATATAGCTTAAAAAGCTTAAATCTAGATTAAGCTATACGCTAAAGATATCTTTTATAAGGTTATATAATTCCTTATATAATTTAGAAGAATTAGGCCTTATTCTTCTAAATTAAATAAGCATTAGCTAGTAGATTTTCTTAAGTAACTTATCTCTCGCGCTAATACTATAATACTAGTCTAGTTTTAAAGCCTTAAAAAAAGTATTTATTTAAGCCTTAATCTTAAAGCTATTTAATTAAATCTATAAGATTATAGTTAAAACTAATTTATCTAATTATATATTAGCTAGAGTTATATCTTAATATAATAATAAAGAAATCTTATATCTTATTATATTTTTCTTAAAAAAGCTTTTTATTATAAAATATAATTATAAGATTTATAATAAAGAATTATTAATAATTATTTACTATTTTAAAGAGTAATACTCTAAGCTTAAAGGTATATTATTACTAATTAAAATTATTATAGACTATTATAATTTAAAATACTTTATATTAATTAAGCTATTAAACTAATAATAAGCCCGCTAATTTAAGTTTTTATCTTAGTTTAACTTCTAAATTATATATTATTTAAAGAAGTAAAAAATAAAGCTTAATACTCTAACTAAAAGGTTAGAAGATCTTTTTAAAGAGACGGATAAATAGTAATAATATTAGAGTTAAATAGTTTTAAAAAAAGAACCTTAACTTATAGATTTAAAATTCTTTAAAATTAAAAATTATTATTAAAAGTTAAATAATAAGATATATTTACTTTATTAACCTAATAGCTTAAAAGATTAGAAATCTTATTAAACTTATAGAAATATCTACTTAATTTATCTTAAAAAGCTAAATTATTTAATTTAAAAAATCTACCTAGTTTATTTTATTATCTAATTAGTTTATTAAGATTATTTAATCTATTAAAGAGATAAGCTAGCTTATTAAAGAAATTATTTTACTTATTAAAAAAATAGCTTTACCTATTAAATAAAATTAGCTAAATTTCTCTATTATATTTAATAAGCTAGAGTTTTTATTTAATATTAAGAATTTACTAGATATAGCTTATTTATTTAATAACTTAATATAATTTATCCTATAAGCCCTAGATTATAAAGCTAATTATTACCTTAAGATTATATTAGCTAATTATTAATAAAAAAAAGATATTTATATTATAAAGACTATTTATATATTCTTAACTATAATAAGCTAAAAGCCTACTTATTATAAGAATATTATAATAAGTATATATTTAAATACTTTAGAAAATATAAGCTTTATAATTTAATCTTATAAAAGTATTATTAGCTAAATATATATTAATATATAAATTATTAGACTTAAAATTACTATATTTATTATTATATTATACCTTTAAATAAAGGCTATTAAGAAGTCTTATATTAACTCTTTATCTCTAAATATTTTTAATAAGATATTTTAATAGATTTTATTATTAGACTTATACTTTATTAAGATTATAATATTATATTAATTATTATAAACTAACTTATAAAGATAAAATATTTTATACTTTATTAAGCTATTTATAATATTAAAGAAGTAATATAATTATATATCTATTATATATAGAAGCTTTATAAGTTATTAAAGATTATAATATTTAATTAAAATCTTTAGTTTATTACTACTTTTTAAAAATATTTAATTTAATACTTAAATATTATAAACTTATTATTTATTATTTATTACTCTAAGATTAATAATTAAATAAAAAAAATAAATATTATCTTAAAATAATATTTATATACTTATATTAGCTATTTATAAGATAATTAAGTTAATTAGCTATCTTTAATTAAGTTTATATTAAACTTTTATTATTCTAAGATTATTAAAATATTACCCTTTTTTATTAATTATAGGTTTTATTTATATATAAGATTTAAGCTTATTTAGCCTATAAATTAGCTTATTATTAAAAATACTAAAGCCTTTATTAAAAAGATATAAGATATTATAAATTATATTTATACTTAGATTTATATTATTTAAGCCTATTATAAAGAATAGACTAATTATTATTAAATCTTAGCTTATTATTATTATATAAAATAGTTTATTTAATTAAATGCCTAGAATATTTATACTTAATATCTTTAGAAGAAGCTTAACTAAAATAGAGTGGTTATATAGGCGGTTCGGTTCGGTTCAGGGGGGGGGTTAAACCGCCCGTAGCGGTTTTTGGTTCGGGGCAGATAAACTGTACCTGAACCGAACCATATACTAGTAGTTCGGTTTAAAACTAAAAAAACCGGATTGGCATAATTAGTTACTAACCTAAGTTAGATCCGGTTATGTAACTATGCTCTAGCTATATTAGGATAAATAAGCGAAAATTACAATACCGTAATTTACCGGTTTCTAATATATTTTTATTATATATACTAAATACTATAGTAATTTTATACCTCCGATATAAGTATCGATAAATTACATAGTGTAATTTAAATACGAGGTTAAAATTACGGTTCAAATGGTTTAAACCAAAAACCACCAGTTCGGTTCGGTTCTGGTAGACTCGCACCGCGGTTTACTAGGAAGCGAACCAAACCGAACCATGGGCGGTTCGGTTCAGTTCGGTTCGGTTTTTTCGGTTTACTGTAACCACTCTAAACTAAAAAAAACTTAGCTTATTTTATATTATTAAGATTATTAGCCTATATATTTATTAGCTTAACCTATCTATTTTAATATATATTTATCTTATATTTAATATTAGTCTACTTTATCTTATTACTAAGAACTCTATACTTAAATAAAGATAGCCTTTATTATTACTTATTAAAGTTAATAGCCTTAAAGAATAAGTTATTAAAAATATCTTAGATTTTTAATAGAAATATTATAGCTATAAAGGCCTTTAATTATAATATATTATTAAATAAATAAGTTATAATAATTTAATTAAAGAACTTATATATTATCTATAATATACTTAAGAGATTATTATAAACTTTTATTATTACTACTTAAATAAGCTAAAATTAGAAAATAGTCTTAATAAAGCTTAATTTTAAGAAAAGAAGTATTATTATAGTATTAGCGCAAGAAATAAATTACTTAAGAAGATTTACTAGCTAATACTTACTTAATTTAAAAGAATAAAGCTTAACTCTTTTAAATTATATAAAGAATTATATAATCTTATAAAAGATATTTTTAGTATATAGCTTAATTTAGATTTAAGCTTTTTAAGCTATATTTTATTTACTAAGCCTACTTATAATAGCTTATTTTAGTTTAAATTAGCTAAATAGAGATCTTATAGCTAGTCTTAATATTAACTACTTTATTCTATTTATTCTAACTTGCTTCTTAAGCCTATATCTTAATAAGTACTAATTAATTAAAATTATTACTTCTTAATTACTAAATATAATAGAATTTAATATATTTTATATTTATATATACTCTTAAACTATATATAGTAATTAAATAATTTATTATATTATAAACTAATAAAGATATTTATTTTTTAATATTATCTCTTATTAAATAATATTAGATTAAATATTTTATTAAATTAACTTAGCTATTCTATAATTTTACTCTTATTATATTAAAGATAAATAATCTATTAATTTATAGAGTTTTTAAAATTTATAATATTATCTTTAATTATCTTAATAACTATATAAAATACTTAAAATTAAAAAAAGTTATATAGAAGATATAACTTTAAAATACTTTATTTAAAGCTTATAATAAGTTATAAACTTATTATATTAAAATATATAAATCTTAAGAATTTATATATATAATTATAATAATTCTTTACCTTAGTTTAAAGCTTAAATATTTTAAAACTTAAATCTAATAAAATATAATAAAAAACTAGTATAATACTTATAAAAAGATTTTTTATAAGGTATTTTAATACTATAATAATTAAAATCTAAATATTAAAATATAATTAAGAATTTATTTATTAGTCTTAATATTAGATTATATACTTATATAATTTAAATATTATTATCTCCCTTTAAATATTATTAATACTTATTAAGAAATTTAAACTTATTTTATTAAAAATAATATTCTATTTAATATTATACTTAAATTATATAGTATTATTCTAACTTAAGTTAAATTAGCTTTATTAAAATTAAATAATATCTTTAACTATTAAAAAATTAATAAATATTAATTTCTAATTCTTATAATAATAGCTTAAGATTTTCTTATAATCTTATTAAGTAATATTAGTATAGAATAATTATTTAATAATACTTAAAATATCTACTATTATTAATATAATTAATTACTTTTTAATATAATTTATACTTTAATACTTCTTATATATATTAAAAATTTTATTATTTAGCAAGAGTTTAAGATAATAATTAATAATATAAATATAATACTTAATTATTAATAATCTAAAAAAAAGAGATTAAATTACTAAATTTAATTAGTAATAATAAGAATATAAATAATATATTAAAAGAAGAGATAGAGGTTAATAATAAGAACTATTAAATAAAGCAGTTTAAGAGTTAAAATCTTTTAAGTATTTAAATAGATTAACCTATTACTAACTCTATATATAATAAAAAAGAATTAAATTAATTACTTATACTTAAAGCTTCTATATATTCTTAAAGAAATATAATAACTATAAATAAATTTAAGTCTTTTAATTATTACTTATATTAGATTAACTATATTAAAGGCTAATATAAATATTAATAATTTAACTTAAGTTAGATTTAATTATTAAATTCTAATATTTATTAAGGTATAGGCTTAAGAAGTAAGTTAGAATAAATAGAATAAGGTAATTAATACTAAAACTAGCTATAAGATCTTTATTTAATTAATTTAAACTAGAATAAGCTATTATAAATAGGCTTAATAAATAAAATATAGCTTAAAGAGCTTAAATCTAGATTAAATTATATATTAAAGATATCTTTTATAAGATTATATAGTTTTTTATATAATTTAAAAAAGTTAAGCTTTATTTTTTTAAATTAAGTAAGTATTAGCTAATAGATTTTTTTAAGTAATTTATTTCTTATATTAGTATTATAATAATATTTCTCTTTTTAAAATTAAGCTTTATTAAGATTATCTCTTAATTTTAGCTTATTTAAATAATAATAATAAAAATTTATAATAATCTCTTAAATATATTATAGGTAATATATAGATTCTTTAATTAAGTTATTATAATTTATTTACTTAATAATATATTATAATTAAAAGCCTTTATAATTATAATATTTTTATTAGAAGTTTAAAATATTTTTAATAACTTATTTTTTAAAGTTATTAACTTTAATAAATAGTAATAAGAGCTATCTTTATTTAAATATAAAGTCCTTAATAATAAGATAAAATAGATTAATATTAAATATAAAATAAATATATATTAAGATAAGTAGATTAAGCTAATAAGTATATAAGCTAATAATCTTAATAATATAAAATAGATTAAAATTCTTTTAATTAAGCTTTTTCTAAAGATATTAAGTATAAATATTTTAAATATTTAATTAAATAAACTATTCTATATAATAATAATAGGCTAAGATTTAATAATAGTTAATCTATTCTTTATAATAAGTTTAAGTAATATAAATTTAAGTATAAATATAATTTATAATATCTTATATTTTTTTAATAAAGGCTTTAATATCTTTAATAATAGGCTAGTTTATAGATTAAATAAGCTTAAATCTTATATATAAATAAAACCTATAATTAATAAAAAAGGGTAATATTTTAATAATCTTAGAATAATAAAAGTTTAATATAAACTTAATTAAAGATAGCTAGTTAACTTAATTATCTTATAAATAATTAATATAAGTATATAAATATTATTTTAAGATAATATTTATTCTTTCTATTTAATTATTAATCTTAAGATAATAAATAGTAAATAATAAATTTATAATATCTAAATATTAAGTTAAATATTTCTAAAAGATAATAATAAATTAAAGGCTTTAATTAAAAATTATAATCTTTAGTAATTTATAAAGCTTTTATATATAGCAGATATATAATTATATTATTTTTTTAATATTATAGATAATTTAATAAAAGATAAAGTATTTTATCTTTATAAATTAATCTATAATAATTAGTATAATATTATAATCTTAATAAGGTATAAGTTTAATAATAAAGTCTATTAAAATATCTTATTAGAAGTATTTAAGAATAAAGAGCTAATATAAAACTTCTTAATAGCCTTTATTTAAAGGTATAATATAATAGTAGATATAATAATTCTAGGTCTAATAATTAATATATTAATATATATTTAGTTAATAATATTCTTATAAAATTAAGTTATATAACTTATATTTTTTAAAGTATTTAAATATATATTTATTATAATATTCTTATAATAGGTAAGCTTTTAGCTTATTATAATTAAGTATATATAAATAGTTTTTATAATATAAATATTTTCCTCTTTATTAATAATTAATTAATATAATCTTAAGGTAATAATTAGCTTTATAATTTAAGGCTTATAAGATAGATTATATTAAATTATTAAATAAATAAGCTATATCTAATAGATTCTTAATATTAAGTAAAAACTTTAGCTTATTAAGTATAATAAGAGAACTTAGCTAATTTTATTTAATAAATAGGGCTATTTTTTTAATAAATAGAATAATCTCTTTAATAGGCTAACTTATCTTCTTAATAAATTAAATAATCTTAATAAATTAGTTAAGTAATAAAATAGACTAAGTAAATTCTTTAAATTAAATAGTTTAACTTCTTAAAATAAATTAAATAAATATTTTTATAAGTTTAATAAGATTTCTAGCTTTTTAAGCTATTAAGTTAATAAAATAAATATATCTTATTACTTAACTTTTAATAATAGCTTTTAACTTTAAAAACCTTTAAATCTATAAGTTAAGGTTCTTCTTCTTTAAGATTATCTAACTCTAATATTATAGCTATTTATCTCTTTTTTTTAAAAAAATTCTCTAACCTCCTAATTAAAGTATTAAGCTTTATTCTTTATTTTCTTAGATAATATATAATTTAGAAGTTAAATTAAAATAGAAACTTAGATTAATAGGCTTATTATTAGTTTAATAGCTTAATTAATATAGAATATTTTAAATTATAATAATTTATAATAACTTTAATTAGTAATAATATATCTTTAAACTTAAAGTATTATTCTTTAAAATAATAAATAATTACTAATAGTTTTTTATTATAAATCTTATAATTATATTCTATAATAAAAAGCCTTTTTAAGAAAAATATAATAAGATATAAGATTTCTTTATTATTATATTAAGATATAATTCTAATTAATATATAGTTAGATAAATTAGTTTTAATTATAATCTTATAAGTTTAGTTAAATAGCTTTAAGATTAAGGCTTAAATAAATACTTCTTTTAAGACTTTAAAACTAGACTAGTAAGTAATTATTTAATTAAAAGAAACTCTTTAAGTTAAGTTTATAAATAATATAATTATTTTAAAAAAGTTATAAATAAACTAGTAATAAAAGTTATTAAACCTAATAAAAGCTTATATATTAATTATATAGGTTAAAGTCTTCTATTTAATAATTATTTTTACTTTATTTAAATTTATTTTAATATAATCTTAGCTAATAATAATATCTAAGAATTTAATCTTAGAGATAATAAATTTATACTTCTAGATCTTTATATATAAGCTTATTTTATATAGCTTTTATAAGATAGTATAAATATATTAAATATATTTAGAATAAATTATACTATATATTAAGATATTATTAAGGTATATAATATAAAAGATATTAAAATAGTTTTATAAAGTATTATTAATAAACTATTAAAATATTATTAAGGCTTCTATTAAACTAAATAGTATTATTAATAATTTAAATTAGCTAAGTTAAGTATAGAAAATAATTAGATATTCTTATCTCTTTTTAATATAAAGGTTATTAAATATAGAAATAATATTAATCTTTATAAAATATCTTATTCTCTTTAAATTATTTAAAGTCTCTTTTATTAAAAGTAAAGAATATTAGTTTTTAATAATTATTATATTTAAGGCCTAGTAATCTATATAGATTTATATTCTTTTATTAAATTTTTTAATAAATAGAATTAAAGATATAGTAAGTAAAAAACTTAAGTAAAAAAATTCTTTTTTTAGATTTTTTTTAATTTATTCCTTTAAGATCTTTAATTTATCTTAAGATATAATATATAAGAGCTTAAAGAAAAGTAATTTCCCCTTTAATAATTTAATATTATAATTATAGGGCCTACACCTCGGCCCAGCCGGGGGCGAGCTTAGCCCACCCTAGAAGCTCAGCCTACCCGAGTATTTTTACCATTTTTTAAGTGGGCCGAGCTTTTAAACTAAAAACTTTAAAAATTTATTAAAAGTCGAAACCTAAAGATATTTCACTCGAAATTAAATATTTATATAGGTTATAACCTATATCTTATATATATAAAAAAAGAAAAATTAAATATCTAAAAATCGATTTTTAAGAATTAAAAAACCAAGAAAGATTTGTAATTTTCGAATTTCTATGTGTAATTTACTAACTCTTGCCCTAGCGTACCCAATTAAAATCCTAAAATCCTAATTTTAATATATAATGTAGACTAAAATATAAATTATTTTATAATATTTTTTATATATTTCTACTATGCCTAAATAGGCTAGGAAAAATCAAAGTTTCTTGGGGTGCGCCGAGATCCCAAATACTTGGGTGGTATGAGCTTTTAGGGTGGGCTGAGCTCGTCCCCGGCTGGGCTGAGCTACATCCCGGACTAGCTATAAGATCTCTATTTAGCTAATTTAGACTAAAATAAGCTATTATAAATAAGCTTAGTAAATAAAATATAGCTTAAAAAGCTTAAATCTAGATTAAGCTATATATTAAAGATATCTTTTATAAAGTTATATAGTTTCTTATATAATTTAAAAGAGTTAAGCTTTATTCTTTTAAATTAAGTAAGTATTAGCTAGTAAATTTTCTTAAGCGACTTATCTCTCGCGCTAATACTATAATATTAAATATTTAGAAATATTTAAGTTTATAAGATTATATAGTTATATTAAGGCTAGCTTTTTTTTATATAAGGTTTTTTTAAGGCTAAATATAGGTTCTTATAATAAGAATAGAGTTTAAATTAAATATAAAAGATTAAGCGCGCTAAATAAGCTTTAAAATAATATTATAAGTCTTTATAGTAAAAGATTAATTTATAATATATTAATAATAATAATTCTTAAAATCTTATAAGAATTTAATAAATTAATAATATTTATAACTTAAGGGCTAACTATATAAGAATATTTTTTAAAGCTTTTAATTAATAGTTTATTTAAATAAAGTAAATAATATTTTTTAAATATTTCTCCCTTTAATATTAAATACTAGAACTTAATAAAAAAGGTTTTAAACTTTTTATTAATTTAATAAAGGTTAAATAGTTTATTATATATATTATTTATATAATTAAAATTATTAAATATATACTTTAAGAGATCTAGAATCTCCTAATAATTATTAAGAATATAAGTCTTATTCTTAATATAGGGTAATACCTAAATATAAGATACGCCCTTTAAGTAATTAATTATATAAATTATATAGTTTTAAGAGATTAAGAATTAGTTTTAATTAATTATTATTTTTTTTAAATTTAAGCTATAAAGTACTAAAGATTTTTTTAATTATTTTTAAACTTATTTAAGTTTAGAAATTATTTTAAAAGTTTAAGAATAAAAAAAATATAATAATAAGTATTTTAAATATTTTTATTAAAATAATTATAAGTCTTTTAGTATTAAACTTAAGTTTAAGTATAAATAAAAATATATTTATAATAGGTATAATTAATATAAGATAAAAAGATTAATATTAAAAATAATTCTTATTAAAAAATTAGAAGAAATCTTAAGATCTAATAAGTCTAAATATAAGAAGTTATATAATATATTATATAATTAGTAAGTTATATAACTTAAGGTTTAAGAGATTATCTCTATAATAATAACTATATAATAGGCTTAATCTTTTTTAAAAATAGCTTAAATATATTACTATTTCTTTTTTTAAAGCTAGATCTTTTAATATTATTAAATAGCCTTAAATTTAATAATTTCTTATTTAAGTCTCTATTAAATAATAATAAATTCTTATTAAAGCTTTTAAAAATATATTTTAACTTAATAGTTTATTTTATTTATAGTAGTTTTAACCCTATTAATATATTTATATATTAAATAATAATATTTATATTATTCTAGCCTATAGCTAGTAATAATATATTTAATAAATTTATTTAAAGTAATTAGTAAGAATAAAAGAATTAAAATAAATATCTTTAATTATTATAGCGCTTAGTAAGAAAATAAAGTAAAAGATTTGCTAGTAAAACTCTTAACTACTTATATTATTTAAAAATAATTAGGAGATAAAGAAATTTATAAATAAAAGAATTAAGATTTTTTTTTAAATTCTTTTTTTTTTTCTCTTTAGCTTGAAGTTCTCTATTATATTACTTTACTAGATTAAAGCTTTAATAAATCTAATTTAGTCTGCTTAAGCGTAATATTACTTTAAGCTTATTTTACTTATCTTATTTTATTTTATTTTTAAAGTTTTTTATCTAAGTATTTCTTACTACTTATAAAATCTATTTACTAATTAATAAAATATTAAACTTAAATTAGGTTTTTACTATAATAAAACTTATTAATAAATCTAATTATCTTAAAAATAATCTTAAAGAATATAGTAAGAAGCCTAAATAAGAACTAAAAAAAAAAACTAATAATTAATATATTTTATTTTATTAGAATAATAAGCTAATAAAACTCTTTTAAGATAAGTTCTAGAAAATCCTTAAAAAAGATCTTATTAAAATCTAGAATATATAGTATTATACTACTATTATCTTCCTAAAAAAGATTAATAACTTAAAGTATATTAAATATTTAAATAAATATATAATTAAATATAACTATAATCTTACCTAATAGCTTTATTAAAAAAAATATTATATAATAAAGATAAAATAATAAATTATAAAACTTATTTATAAATAAAAAGATTATAAGAAGGCTATTATAAATATAGCTCTTTATTTTAAATATAAGGGTATTTTAAGATCTAGGGGTAATTAGCCTTAATACTTTATTAAATTACTTAACTCGCCCTTATTTATTAATAAAAAAGATTTTAAATTTAATAATTAGCTATTATAGATTAAAAATAAGTTAAAAATAAATATTAACTATTATAGAAGTAATTATCTTTATATTATATATATTTAAAGCTATCTAGGTAAAAAGAGTATAGTTTATATATCTCTAAGATTTTATAAAGATTTAAGCCTTCTCTTTTAAATAGCTAAAGAGATATTTAATTATTTTTAGGCTATATTTTATAACTTAAATTATTAATAAAATATAAAATACTAGTTTATTAACCTATATATAAAGATATATTAAAAGTATAATAATTTCTTTATAAAATTTATAAGGCTAATAAGTAAAGTAAGTATATATTTTAATAATTATTAAACTAAGATATATAATAAAATAACTCTCTCTTTTAAAAGCCTTATTATTAGCTAATATTATTAAATTAAATATATTAATAATTTTAAAGATATTTATTATTAAACTATTTATACTTTTTAAAAGAATAATAAAAATAATTATAAGGCTAGCTAAAATATAAATTTAAATATTAAAACTTTCTCTTAAACTTTATTTAATTAACTTAATAATAATTTATTTATTCTTAAAATTAATATTAAATTATCTATTATTAACTATAAGATATTAATAAAAGAAAAGAAGTATTTTTTTTATAAAGTAAAAGAATATTTTATTATTAATTATTTATTAAAAAAAGCTATAATAAATATTAAAAACTTAGAGATTAAGGAAAAAAAGAATAAATAGGATTTAAAAAATATTAACTCTTAGATTAAGATTTTAACTTAAGGGTTAATAGAGAACTAGTAGAGATTAATCTTAATTATTTCTTAAAGAGTAATTACTTTATTAAGCTTAATATAATTTATAAAAATAAATATAATATTAAGCTCTTTACTCTACTAGATTTTAAAATAAATAAACTCTATTTTTTTAATTACTTATTAATCTTATTAATTATCTAGTTTTTAAATATTTCTTTAAAACCTTTATATTAACTTATATTTATTAATAGCTATAATAACTAAATTAGAGAATAAATAGATTATATTCTTATTATTAATTTAAAGATTAATAGGAGAATTTATTTAAATCTCCCTATATTAATTATTAACCTAAATTATTATAACTTAATCTTTAAATAAAAATAAATAGCTAAAGAGTTTATTTTCTTAAATATTTAAAATTAATAATTAATTTAGCCGTATAATAATTTATAAATTTATTAATTTTAATAGAAGCTAGTTATTATAAAAAAGAATTTAATAAGGCTACTCTTAAACCTTAAATATTAATAAGATATTAATAAAAAAGACTTATAAATAGAGAAATAGATCTAGATCTTAAAAAGAGAAAATTCTCTCTATTATTAATCTCTATAAACTAAATAAATTAATACTTAATTAGTTTTAATAAAAATATAATATAAATTAAAAAATTAATTTAATTTCTTACTTTTAATAATTATAAAGTTATATTCTCTTAAAATAAATATTAAGATAATATTAAATATTATATATATAAGAATAGAGAAATTTTAATAAATATTATATAAGAAAGATATAAAGGTTTTTATTATTAGCCTATATAAGATTAATAAAATTATTAAATAAAGGTCTTTAGCTATATAGGAAGAATAG
Source organism: Paecilomyces variotii (assembly GCF_004022145.1). NCBI lineage: Eukaryota > Fungi > Ascomycota > Eurotiomycetes > Eurotiales > Thermoascaceae > Paecilomyces > Paecilomyces variotii. Next base: position 31,804 of record NW_021167172.1, read on the forward strand.
AAATTTTTAAAGCTAATTTATAAATATCTTTTTATAATTTATAAAGACTTTTTTAATATTTTCTTTAAATAAGTATTTAATAAACTATTTCTTTATTAGCCCTATAACTATAAAATAAAACTTAAAGAAGAGATTTTTTTAAGATATTAACTTTTTTATAAATAATTACTAGAGAAGCTAGAAATATTTAAAATATATCTAATTAATAATTTAAAGAAAGACTTTATCTTATTTAGCTAAGAATTCTTTATCTTATTAATTTTTTTTATAAAAAAAGTAAATAAAAGATTATAATTTTATATTAATTATTATTACTTAAATATAATTATAAAAAAAGATTATTATCTCTTATTATTAATTAATAAAACCTTAGTTAAGATTAATTAAGCTAAGATCTTTATAAAGCTAAATATTTAATAAGTATTTTATAAGATTTAAATAGATTTTAATTTAAAAGCTTTAATAACTTTTTATATAAAATATAAGACTTATAAATATTATATACTTCCTTTTAAGCTTATTAATAGACTAGCTATATTTTAATAATATATAAATAACCTCTTTTTTAACCTATTAAATAATTATATAAGTATTTACTTAAATAATATTTTAATTTATTCTAATAATAAATAAAAATATTATTTCTAAATAAAAGAAGTGCTATTTTATTTATAAAAGGCTAGTTTATAAGCTAATATTAAAAAATATAAATTTTATATTATATAGATAAAATATCTTAGTTTTATTATTAGTATAAAAAATATTAAAGTTAACTTTAAAAAAGTTACTATTATTTAAGATTAAAAATAGCCTAGAATAATTTATAAGATTTATTTATTTTTAAGTTTCTATAACTTTTATAAAAGGTTTATTAAAAACTATAATTATATTATAAAACTAATAATAGATTTAATTAAAGAAAATTACTTATTTAATTTTAATTAGAAGTATTATAAGGCTTTTAAAATATTAAAAGAATATCTTTAATTAATATTAATTTTATATAATTCTAATTCTAATAAGAGTATATATATTAAAATAAATATTTTAAATAGTATTATAGCTACTATACTTATTTAATATTAAGGTATAGGCTTAGGAAGTAAGTTAAAATAAATAGAATAAGGTAGTTAATATTAAGACTAGCTATAAAATCTCTATTTAGCTAATTTAAATTAAAATAAACTATTATAAGTAGACTTAATAAATAAGATATAGCTTAAAAAGCTTAAATCTAAATTAAGCTATATACTGAAAATATCTTTTATAAGGTTATATAGTTCCTTATATAATTTAAAAGAATTAAGCCTTACTCTTTTAAATTAAATAAGTATTAGCTAATAGATCTTTTTAAGTAATTTATCTCTTATACTAATACTATAATAATACTTCTCTTCTTAGAATTAGCCTTAAGTTTAATAATTTTTTATTTAAATCTTTATTAAATAATAATAAATTCTTATTAAAGCTCTTAAAAGTATATTTTAATTTAATAATTTATTTTATTTATAGTAGTCTTAGCTTTATTAATATATTTATATATTAAGTAGTAATATTTATATTATTCTAGCCTATAGCTAGTAGTAATATATTTAATAAACTTATTTAAAGTAATTAGCAGGAATAAGAGAATTAAGATAAATATTTTTAATAATATTAACTCCTAGGTAAAAAGCTATATAATATTAAGATATAGGCTTAAAAAGTAAGTTAAAATAAATATAATAAGATAGTTAATACTAGGACTAGCTATAAGATCTTTATTTAGCTAATTTAGACTAAAATAGGCTATTACAGATAAGCTTAATAAATAAAATATAGCTTAAAAAGCTTAAATCTAGATTAAGCTATATGCTAAAAATATCTTTTATAAGGTTATATAATTCCTTATATAATTTAAAAGAGTTAGGCCTTACTCTTTTAAATTAAGTAAGTATTAACTAGTAAATCTTCTTAAGTAACTTATTTCCCGCGCTAGTACTATAATACTTAGTAAGTAAATAAATAAGATTTTTAGTATTTAATAACTTATTACTTAAAGATAATAATATTAACTAAGTATAATTATTTAATTTATAATAAGAAGCTCTTAATAATTATATAAGCTCTTAAGAAATAGTATTATAGGATAAAGTATTAAGACTTAGTAATAAGTCTTAGAGTATAAGGAAATAGAGGAAGAGAAGAAGAGCTTTATTCTTTAGGGCTTAAAGTAGAGTTAAAAGAGAAACTCTAATAATAAAGTAATATAATAAGTAGAAGCTGCTTTATTATTAAACTAATATTAAATAATAACTAAAGGGGGAACTGCTTATTTTATTCTGTATTAATTAATTAATACTCTTTTATTCTCCTCTCTACCTTATTAAAAGTATTTAAGCTACCTCTTCTAATAATAGTATATAACTTGCTAATTTAATTATATCTTCAGAACCTCCTTAATTACTATTTCTCCTTACTATAATAGTATATAAAGCTTATAGATTTATAAATAAATAAGCTATTTAATATTTTAACAGATTATTATACTCTTAAATATTTTATATTTATTAAAGTATTAAATTTAAAATAAGCTTAATAAGTAAAGTTCTTATCTTATTATTATTTTTTAATTTAATATTACTCTAAGAAGCTAAATACTTTAGTTAATATTTTATTATAATAAGAAGAGAATATCTCTTAATAAAAAAAGTAAATAAACTAATATAAAACCTAATACTTACTAAGACTTAAAGTCTTAAATATATAAATTTAGAAGAAGTTAATAAAGTAAGAGGCTCTCTTAGCTTTAATATTAATTAGAGAGTTTATCTTAGTAAATAGAATTCTTAAAGAGAATTATAAGAATATTAAACTAGTATTATTCTATAAAGATATAAGCTAAGAAAACTCTATATATTAATTAATAAATAGGCTCTTATTATATAATAAATAATTAATTATTCTTAATTAAAGAGATTTATAAATATATCTTTTAAATAAAGTCTATTATTAAATCTCTACTGCTTATTTTAAATACTAGAAGATATAATAACTAATAAAGTCTTATTATTACTAGCTTTAAATAATTAGTTTTATTAACTAATATATTAATAATTATTTAACCTATTATTAAACTAAAAATTCTTAAGACTTTTTACTAAAGCTGCTTTAATTATTACTTATCTCTAAATAACTATAATAATATATTTTAATAGATTTTTAATTCTTTTTAAAGAATAAGTATAAGTATAATATAGTATTTATTATAATTAATTGTTTTAATAAGTATTTTATTTTAATTCCTTATTATAATATAGTTATAGTATAAACTATAGCTAAGATCTTTCTTAAGTATATATATTATTATAAAGGCGCTTTTAATATAATAGTTTTTAATTAAAGACTATAATTTATTTTAAATTTTTAAGATAAATTTTATTTATTATTAAGAGTAAAGTTAAAGCTTTCTTTAGCTATATATCTCTAGATAAATAGATAAATAGAAATTTTAAACTAATATATAGCTTAAAGATTATAACCTTATATTAGCTATTATTAAGATAATTAGTTAAATTATCTCTTAATAGTTAATTTTATAGCAGTAATATTAACCTAAGAATTTATAAGAATATCTCTATTTATAGTTAAATATAGATATAAGCCTTATATCTTATTTAACTAATAACTAATACTATAGTTTACCTTAATATTTAAAAAGGCTAACCGAATTAAAGCTTAGTAATAAATATATAGGCTTTAGTAGATCTAGAGAATAATAGAAGCCTTTATTATAAAGGCTTAAGAATAGTAAAAGAAATAGGCTAATAAATATTATTAAAAGGTTAATTTTAATATTAGTAATAAGGTTTTTATTAAACCTATAAACTAAATATTTAATTAATCTTTATAAAAGCTTAATAATTAAATAAAAGGCCCCTTTAAAATTCTTAAGAAGATAAGAAATACTTAGAAGCTAAAGCTCCCTAATATTATAAAGGTTTATTTTATATTTTCTCTAGATTACTTCTAATAGACGCCGGATAATCTTATTTTATATTAAATCTATAAAGAGTTTCTATTAATTAAGATTTAAGGTAAATTAAAATAAGAAATTAATAAAATTTTAGCCGTTTAAACTAAGTATAAATATCTTTAATATTAAGCTATATAAAAGAGGTATAATAAAGATTTAATATAATATTCTGCTAAAAATTTTAAGAATTCGCTGTTAAAGCTCTAGAAGTTCTATAATAAATTCTCTAAGAAACCTAGACTATTAACTAACTTAAATTATTAAATTAATTATATTAATAAAGATATTAATCTAGAGAAATAAAAGGATAATAATTATCTTATTAATTTAGGGATAAATTAGCTTAAATAAAGGGGTAATATTATAGCGCTAATATAGCACTAATTTAATAAAGAGATAAAATAAAAGATTTACTAGTAAAATTCTTAACTATCTATATTATTTAAAAGTAATTAAAAGATAAAAGAATTTATAAATAAAAGAATTAAGATTCCTTTTCTAAATTCTTTTCTTTTTCTCTTTTTAGCTTAAAGTTCTCTATTATACTATCTTACTAGATTAAAGCTTTAATAAATTTAATTTAATCTGCTTAAGTATAATATTAATAGTATTAACTCCTAAATAAAAGCTATATAGTATTAAGATATAAGCTTAAGAGGCAGGTTAAAATAAGTAAAATAAAGTAGTTAATACTAAGACTAGCTATAGAATCTCTTAGTTCCTTATATAATTTAAAAGAGTTAAGCCTTACTCTTTTAAATTAAGTAAGCACTAGCTAATAAATCTTCTTAAGCGATTTATTTCTCGCGCTAGTATTATAATAATTATAATAGTAATTAAACTAAAATTAGCTAGCTATATTAATAATCTTATTATTTATAAAATCTTCTTTATAAAGTATATTATCGGCTTATACTTAAGTATATATTAATATATATTATTATAAGAACTTTAAACCTTATATAAATATATATAAATAAATTCTATATATATAGAATTTATATAACTAGGTTAAACTACTAGTTATATAATAAAAGAGAAATATAAATATTATATAATACTATATATACTAAATATATATAAGGGAAATAGCGAAGTTATACTTATAAATTAAAAGATAATAAAAAGATAAAGAAGAAATAGAGGTAAAGATATAGAAGAAATCTTTAATAAATTAAAGATAAGATTAGTTCTCTTTAAGTAATAAATAAAAAAGCTAGAGGTATTATTCTTAATAAAATATATTATTCTTAATAAGTTTTATTTACTATAATATATTAATAATCTATATAAATATATATATCTAAAATAAATTAAATCGCATAAGAATTTTCTATAATTATAGATATTTTAAGTATATATAAAGTATATACTATAAATTTACCCGTAAGAGATTATATACTCTCGATATTTAAGTAAGTATACTTTTTATCTATATATTCTATTAGATTATAAGATTAGCCCTTTTAATAGGGCTAAGCCCTATTATATAAATAAGTAGGCTAATTAATTAAGCTAATTAATTCTCTTAATAAGAGAAATTACTTACTTAATTACTCTAGTTATATAATATCTTAATATTATATTCTCTTTTATTATTATTTAATTAAGATCGTCTGCAATCTTTATACTTATAAAGTTTTTACCCCTTAAATAGATTATATTTATTAATATAGTATCTTATTATTAATTCTTTAGCTACTTATAGTTTAAAAGCTTAGTTTAATCTATAATATATTCTTTAATTATATAGTAGTTAATTATTCCCCTAATAATAGCTAATTATTATTATAGTATATAAGATTAATAACTATAGAATTTACTACTTAATATCTATTATTATTATATATATCTTACTAAGCTAAATAATTCTTTATTTTAATCTTAACTCTTATTTACTAATTCTAATTAATTAATATAATTAGATAAAGGTCTTTATTAAGTAATTAAGGTATAGGAGATAATCTATGGGCCTACACCTCAGCCCAGCCGGGGGCGAGCTCAGCCCACCCTAGAAGCTCAGCCCACCCGAGTATTTTTACCATTTTTTAAGTGGGCCGAGCTTTTAAACTAAAAACTTTAAAAATTTATTAAAAGTCGAAACCTAAAGATATTTCACTCGAAATTAAATATTTATATAGGTTATAACCTATATCTTATATATATAAAAAAAGAAAAATTAAATATCTAAAAATCGATTTTTAAGAATTAAAAAACCAAGAAAGATTTGTAATTTTCGAATTTCTATGTGTAATTTACTAACTCTTGCCCTAGCGTACCCAATTAAAATCCTAAAATCCTAATTTTAATATATAATGTAGACTAAAATATAAATTATTTTATAATATTTTTTATATATTTCTACTATGCCTAAATAGGCTAGGAAAAATCAAAGTTTCTTGGGGTGCGCCGAGATCCCAAATACTTAGGTGGTATGAGCTTTTAGGGTGGGCTGAGCTCGTCCCCGGCTAGGCTGAGCTACATCCCGATAATCTATTATAGTAATTAAGAATACGTATTATTTATATCTTATTATTATTATAGTTTTCTTTTTCTCTATTTATTATTCTCCTTATATTTATTTAGGTTATTTATTTAATTTTTATCTTTATTTCTCTTTTACTTCCTATATATTATATACTCTAATTATTTTTATTTTTATTACTTATTTATCTATTATAGTCTTAATACTTTATTATATCTTATTCTATAACTAAAGCTATAATTATTATATAATCTTTTATTATAATATAGCCTTAAGTAACTTACTTACTCTTATAGAAAGTAATCTTATATCTTTATTTTATTATATTTTAAATAGATTAAATACTCTACGCGCTCTTTTTAAGAGTTTTCTTATTAATTAACTTACTTTAATAATTAGTACTTATAGTAATTATTAAGTTCTTAAAGTAACTTCTTTTTATCTACCTTATACTCCTTAATTAGCTTAGCTAATTAAATATACTAATTATCTTAACTTAACCCTTATTTATTCTTATATTAATCGGACTAATTTTCTCTTACTTAAATATATAATTATTTTAGCTAATTTTACTAGCGGTAGTCTTATATAATATTATAACCTTAAAGCTCTCTATAACTCTATAGTTCTTATAAACTTACTAATTATAAGTAATTTATATTAAGAGTTATTAGCTATATATATAGAATATAGAATTTTATAGCGCTTAAATAATAATAACTTACTCTATATATAAGACGCTACTTTTAATAATTATTATATCTTAACTACTTTAATCTAGTTATATAGTAATATATAGCTCTTTTAATATATATATTACTATTAAAGCCTTAGCCCTTTTAATAAATATATTATATTAGGGGATATTATTAATTATATCTATACTAATTATATATAAATAAGTAATTATTAGTATTATAGTATTAATAAGTCTTATCTTTTCCTTTTAATTAATTTAATTAGTCTTAATAATTTAAGAACTATTATTAGTATTTCTTTTATCTTAAATTACCTTAGTAATTATTTAGCTCTATTCTTTAATTATTCCGATTATAATAATAATAATAATATTTTTAATGCTAAAGATAATAATATAATAAAGATTAAAGATATTAAGATTATTCTATTTATTTATTTTAAAGTATTTAAACTAAAGTTTAATTATAAGAGCTATTTAGATATTTTATTATACTATATTTATTACTTATTTAGTAAGTTTAATTTTAATTACCTCTTAGTATAAATACTAGCTAATTATATCTTTAATTATATTAGCTTTTTATATAATTTTAATTAGGCTAATTCTTTAATTATATAAATTACTTTAACTTATTAAAGTAATTATAGTAAATTAAAAAAACTAAATTAAACTAAATTAAACCGCTTATAGTTTAATTTAATTTACTATTTTATAAATTAAAACGGTTTATAGATTTTATAAATTAAACTAATAGTTTATAATATACTATATAATTTAAATAGATTTAGTTTTTTTAATTTTATTCGGTTTTTTTAATTTAATTTAAGTTTTTTAATTTCTTTATATTAATCTTAATTTTTATATAGACCTTTAAGAACTATTTATATTATTTATTCTTTTATAATATTTATTATCAAACATTAAATAAAAATTAATAGAAAGATATTATTATAATACTAGTATAAGAAATAAGTTACTTAAGAAAATCTACTAGCTAATATTTACTTAATTTAAAAGAGTAAGGCTTAACTCTTCTAAATTATATAAGGAATAAGATAACCTTATAAAAAATATCTTTAATATATAGCTTAATTTAGATTTAAGCTTTTTAAGCTATATTTTATTTACTAAGCTTACTTATAATAGTCTATTTTAGTTTAAATTAGCTATATAAAGATCTTATAGCTAGTCCTAGTATTAACTATCTTATTATATTTATTTTAACTTACTTCTTAAGCTTATATCTTAATATTATATAGCTTTTACTTTAAGAGTTAATACTATTAATAATACTTACTCTAATTCTTTTATTCTTGCTAATTACTTTAAGTAAGTTTATTAAATATATTATTATTAGCTATAGGCTAAAATAATATAAGTATTATTACTTAATATATAAATATATTAATAAAGCCAAGGCTATTATAAATAAAATAAGCTATTAAATTAAAATATATTTTTAAGAGCTTTAATAAGAATTTATTATTATTTAATAATAATTTAAATAAGAACTTATTAAATTTAAAGCTATTTAATAATATTAGAAAACTTAGCTTTAAAAAAAATAGTAATATATTTAGGCTATTTTTAAAAGAGATTAGGCCTATTATATAATTATATCTATTATAAATATATCTTTATTTATATTTAAATTTAAATCTAATATTAAGAGACTTATAGCTACTTTAATAGAGATATTTAAGGTATTTATTATTATATCTTTCTTTATTCCTAGACTTTTAAAATAACTCTTAAACTTAAATAAGTTTAAAGATAATTAAAAGAACTTTTAGTACTTTATAGCTTAAATCTAAGAAAAAATAATTATTAATTAAGACTAATTCTTAACCCTTTAATACTATATAGCTTATATAATTAATTACTTAAAAAATATATTTTATATTTAAATATTGCCCTATATTAAGAATAGAACTTATATTCTTAATAATTATTAAAAGATTTTAAATCTTTTAAAATATATATTTAATAATTTTAATTATATAAATAATATATATAATAAATTATTTAACCTCTATTAAATTAATAAAGAGTTTAAAACTTTTTTTATTAAGTTTTAGTATTTAATATTAAAAGAAGAAATATTTAAAGAAATATTATTTATTCTACTTAAGTAAGCTATTAATTAAAAGCTTTAAAAAATATTATTATATAATTAGCCTCTAATAGAGTAATTATAGTAAACTGAAAAAACCGAACCGAACTAAACTAAACCGCCTATAGTTCGGTTTAGTTTAATTCTTAGCAAACCGCGGTATAAGTTTACTAGGTTTAAACTAAACCGTTAGTTTTTAAGTTAAACCGTTTAAACTGTAATTTTAACCTCGTATTTATATTATACTATATAATTTATTAATACTTACTTTAGAGGTATAAAATTACTAATATATTTAGTATATATTATAAAAATATATTATAAATTGGTAAATTACAGTATTATAATATTCGCTTATTTATCCTAATATAGCTAGAATAAGGTTATATAACTAGATCTAACTTAGGTTAGTAACTAGTTATACTAATTCGGTTATTTTAGTTTTAAACTAAATTACTAGAATATAGTTTAGTTTAAGTATAGTTTTTCTACCTTAAACTAAAAACCGCTATAGGCGGTTTAACTATCCCCCTAAACTAAACTAAACTGCCTATATAATTACTTTAGCCTCTAAGTTATAAATATTATTAATTTACTAAATTCCTATAAGATTTTAAGAATTATTATTATTAATATATTATAAATTAATTCTCTATTATAAAAATTTATAATATTATTTTAAAGCTTATTTAATATATTTAATTCTTTATATTTAATTTAAACCCTATTTCTATTATAAGAACCTATATTTAGTCTTAAAAAAATCTTATATAAAAAAAGAAGCTAGCCTTAATATAGCTATATAATCTTATAAATTTAAGTATTTTTAAATATTTAAGCAAGAAAGAATATAGCTTATTATATTATAAAACTAATATCTGCTTTTATTATAGCTCTTTAAAATATTATATTAAAAATTATTTATATCTTAATAACTATTAGAAGATTTAAACTATAATTATATATAAATCTTATCTCTAAACTCTTTAGATAATTTAATTCTTAAACTTATATAATTTATTTTTTAATTAATCTTTAATAAAAAGAGTAAGCTTAAATTAAGTTATAGCTAAGCTTAGAAATTATATATTATTTAAATCTTTATTACTATTATTTATAAAATTAATCTTAAAAAATACTTATAATAATTAAAATTAATAATACTACTTATAATATTAGAAAAAAAAAGAAGATTTATTTATTAATCTATACCCTATTTAATATTAGAGCTAAAAGATAAAGATTTATAAATTAAGAATAGGCTAAAGACTAGAAGTTAAAGTTTATCCCCTTAAAAGATTTAATTATTCTATATATATTTAATAAAAAAAAACTAAAGAATAAAAAGATTATATATTATATCTAAATAAATATAAGAATTAAAGATTATTTTAAAAAGATACTAAGTTCTATATTATTTAATTAATATATTATTCTATTATTTTAAGACTTCTCTAGCTAAAGTATTATAACCTATACTTATAATTTATTATTTATAATATTATTTTTAATAATAATTATTATTAGGAAAATTATAATATACTTCTAAAGCTAATTAAAATATTTATTTTATATAATATTCTTTTAAAAGCTTTATTTTAATACTTATTTCTAAGACTTAAAAAACTAGAAAAAAAAATATAGCCTTTATTTCTCTAGCTACTTATTTTATTTATATTTAAAAAAATATTTAAATATTTATAATTATTTTAGAAGACTTAAATATTACTCTAAGAATTAAATAAGTTTAAAAAAAAATCTTACCTGCCTATTATTTAAAAAGTTTAAAGATTATATTAATATCTTTTTTTTTAAGAAAGCTAAATACTTATTATTATATTATTTTTATAATTATACGGGATGTAGCTCAGCCCAGCCGGGGACGAGCTCAGCCCACCCTAAAAGCTCATACCACCCAAGTATTTGGGATCTCGGCGCACCCCAAGAAACTTTGATTTTTCCTAGCCTATTTAGGCATAGTAGAAATATATAAAAAATATTATAAAATAATTTATATTTTAGTCTACATTATATATTAAAATTAGGATTTTAGGATTTTAATTGGGTACGCTAGGGCAAGAGTTAGTAAATTACACATAGAAATTCGAAAATTACAAATCTTTCTTGGTTTTTTAATTCTTAAAAATCGATTTTTAGATATTTAATTTTTCTTTTTTTATATATATAAGATATAGGTTATAACCTATATAAATATTTAATTTCGAGTGAAATATCTTTAGGTTTCGACTTTTAATAAATTTTTGAAGTTTTTAGTTTAAAAGCTCGGCCCACTTAAAAAATGGTAAAAATACTCGGGTGGGCTAAGCTTCTAGGGTAGGCTGAGCTCGCCCCCGGCTGGGCCGAGGTGTAGGCCCGATATAATTAATTTTCCTTATCTTATTATATAAATATATATTTAATTACTTACTTTAATATATTTATTTTAATAATAAATAATTTCTCTTAAATTAACTATATAAGCACTAGTTATAATATTAATATAGATTAAATTTATAAGAAGGCTATTTTATATATAATATTTTATATAATTAAGCAGAATTTCTTTTTTTAAATTATTTTATTAGCTTTTTTTAATAAGTCTAATAATAGAGCTATTATTTATAAAAAGTATTATATAAACTATTAATAATAAGTAGCTAGTCTTAAGAATTATTAAACTTTAT
>NW_021167173.1:0-43536 GCF_004022145.1 Paecilomyces variotii
TAATAATTTAAGCTATTTTAGTAGTATAGTAAGTATTTAAATAATATTAATTTTAATATAGCAGAAAAAGCTAATAGAATAGCCAGCTTAATCGAGTAGCTAAGTTAACCGAGAAATACGTTATATATATATATATATTTCTATAGCTATTATTCTATATATATATATATATATATTTAATAATATCTTAAAAGACTTTTTTTATATTTTTAGATTAATATAATAATATTATATTTAAGCTATTTCTTAGCTATAGATTTAAAGGTCTATAACTTTAATAATAATATAAAATAATATAGAGTATTAATACCTATAATATTATAGACTATATAAATATTATAAACTATATAAACTATTTAAACTAAACTATTTAAGTAAAATCTAACTTAAGTTAGTTTAGCGCTTAATCTTAGCAAATATTTTAGTTTTTTTAATTTTAAACTAAACTACTAGGGTATAGTTTAGTTTAAGTATAGTTTTTTTATCTTAAACTAAAAACTGCTATAGGCAGTTTAACTTCTCCTTAAATTAAACTAAATCGCCTATATAATTACTCTACATATAAGAAGTAAAATTAAATAATATCCCTTAGTTAATACTTATACTATATTAATTAGAAAAATCTTTATTAATTATAGAATAGCTATAAACTATAATAAAACTAAATAATATAAACTAGAGAATAAAGCTACAGTTAATATATTAGTATAGAAGTATAAGATTAACTATATTAAAGTCTTATTATATAACCTATAAGTAAATAAAGCAGTTAAAGTTATATATAAGTTCTTTATATATAGTATTAAGAAACTTATAAAAAGAATAAGAGTAAATTAAATAAATTACCTGCTAGTAATAATCTAGGTAAATAAGAATATAGTTAAGATCTTTATTAATTTAATACTATTTAAAGTAATTATAAGATATAATATAGTATTACTAATTAAACTAAAAGTACTTATTTAAAAGATATTAATATAAGATAAAATTAAAACTATAGAAGACTTTCTATTTCTTTATATAAAATAAATAGAGCTTAGAGATTAAGATATAGAAAAGGTATAGCTTTATATCTAGTATATAAGAGAAGTTAATAAGAAAGTCTTTAATAATAGAAAGTAATTTTATAAGAAATAGCTAATTAAAAAATAACTTATTCTATTTTATAATATAAAGCTTAAGATATTTTATTCTATTAAATTAATATATTACTAGCTTAAACTATACTAAATTAAGAAAGTTCTTTAAAAAGATTCTTATAAGCTTAAGAAGTTAAATAATATAGCTTTTTAAGATTTAATCTATAGAAATTACTTAAAAGGCTATTATTTACAAGATAATTAAAAAGATATATTAGTAATAAATAATAATATAGAATTTAAGCAAGAAAATTAGTAAATAAATAATAATAAAAATAATATAGATTAAATATTATTTAAATTAATATATATAGTTATAGTTCTAGTATTCCTCTTTTAAAAATATTAGCTTAAAAAGAGAAAAAGCAGAAGGCTAATAATAAAGTAAGCTTAATATTAAATAAAGGTTTAGCTTAAGATAAAAGAGAGCAGATAAATAAAAAATAAAGATATTTAAATTTTTTTAAGGAGAAAAAAAACTTAAAAATAAGTAAAATAAAAGAATATATATATATTATTAGAAGAGTAAGATTAAACTTTTCTAATTATTAAAAAAAGAAAATATTAAATAAAGAATATAAAATAATAATAAAGAAATCTTATTTTATATTAAAAACCTTACTTCTTTATCTATAAATATTATTTAAAAACTTAAGTCTAATTATTTTATATTCTCTTTCTATACTAAATATTATTAAAATTAAAATTATTATATACTCTTACTAAATTAAAATAAAAGAAAATATTCTTTAAGTTTAAAATATTATTCTATAAGAATAATTACTAAAGTTTAATATAAATATTTATATAATTATAAGTAAGATTTATAATTTTATAAAAAAGGCAATTATTATAATAAAAGATAAATTAAAAAAGGTTAAGTTTATAATAGAAGTAGTAGCTATTATTATAAAATTTTAAATTAAATAAGATAAAACTATAATAAATTATTATAAGTTTTTATTATAATAAAAGCTTTTAAAAGAAATAAAAATAAAAGAAAAAAAAGTAATTAAAGAATTAAAAGAATTAATAAAAAGAGTTAGAAAGAATAAAAACTATATAAATAAAGGCTATTTACTTATAATAAAAATATAAGGGGAATAAATAATTAGCTAATTAATAATATTAGCTAAGAGATTTTATTAAACCTTAATAGTATTAAGAGAAATTATAAAATAAATTAAAGAGTAAAAAATAATAGCTATTTATTTAATATAAGCTTAAGTAAATAAATTATTAAATATTAAAAAGCCTAATATATAGCTAGATAAAAGCCTATTATTAATAAATATTAAAAGAGTAAGAAATTTATTAAAAAGAATAATAAATAAGAATAAATAGTTTTCATTTAAAAAAATAAAAATAAAGCTTTAATTAATTAATATATAGATTAAGGAGGACTTTTTTTTAAAAAAAATTTAAAATATAAAATAAAGAGAATAATTAAAGACCTAGGAAAAAGTTTATTAATTAACCTTATTATTAATAATAAGGAAGATAATAAGATAAAAAAAAGAAGAAGAATAAAAAAAGAATAAAAAGCCTTAAAAAGCTTAAAGGCAAGAAAAAGATTAAAATATAAGAAAAAAAGAAATAGGCTAAAAAAAGTTGCAGTTATAAGACTAAAATAATAAAATTATTTAAAAAAGCTCTTCTTAATTAAAAAGATAGGAAAATTATAAATAGCTTTTAATAAAAAGAAATTAAAATTAATAAACTCTATTATAAGTATATTAATAAGATTTAAATAATATTAAGTATATATATAGTAAAAAAAAAGTTATTAAAAAAAAGATTAAAGATATTTATTAAAAGTAATAAAGATTTCTATAACTTAATAATATATAATAAATATTAGAGGTAGTTCTAGTATAGCTACTATCTAAATTTATCTTTTAAGGACTATAACTATAGTAATAAAGAAGAATTATTAAAATAAAGCTAAATTAGCGGCTAATTAATATTAGAAAAAAAATAGAGAAAGTATTATATTAATTAATATTAAAGAGGCTTTAGAAGATCTATAACCCTTATATATACCTTTTAATAGGTATAATAGAAGTAAGAAAAGAAATATTAGTTAAAAATACTTAAGAGATCTTAAAAATAATAAATAAAATAATATTAATAATAATAAAAAAGCAGCTAAAGACTTTATTTAGAAGTATATATTATTTATTAAGTATATTATTAAAAGAGTAGCTATATTACTTTTCTAATAATACTAAATTTAAATAAATACTTTTAGCCTTTTAGCTTAAAAAAATAGAAGAGAAGAGAAATCTTAGCTATACCTTGCCTAACTCTACTAAAATAAAAAAAGATACTAATATTATAAAAATAGAGAAGTCTTTAATTAATATAAATTTTTAAAATAATAATAGATAAATAAAAAAATCTTTTAATAAGATAAATAGTAATATATTTAAAAAAGCCGCAGAGTTTTTTATAAAAAAAGAAAAATATTTAATCTTTTATTTAGAACTTATTATAAACTTTTATCTAAGGCCTAAGTATTTTATTTAATTATACCTATAAAAAAAATATATAATACTTAAATTGGTCTTTAATAAAAATTTTATATAATAAAAGCTTATAAGGTAATTTTATTCTTTTATATTTTAAGATAAAGAAAGACTTAACTTATAATATCTTATATAAGAAATAGAGGTTATATTATATTATAAAAAGAAAATAAGTAATAAGGCTATAAAGATAAAGAATATATCTTAAAATATTTTATAAAAGATTATTAAATAAAATATAATATATTATCTTATTTAGCTAGCTCTCTTTAGAGAAAAAAATTATTATTTATAAGTTTACTATAAAAGAGAATATATAAAAAAAATAAAAAAAAGTAAGATTATAATCTTAAAAAATATATAAAAATAAAGTTTTATATCTTTATATAGTAAAACTATTATAGGGAAGCCTTTTAAAGAGAGTAATATTACTTTAAAATATAGATAAATATTAATATCTAATAATTAAAGAATAATAATATTAAAGAGAAGAAGCTTTAATATAATTACTATTTACTCTTTTAATTATAAAAAAATTAGCAAGATATATAAAGACTAAAGAGAGAAAAGCTTATTTAATCTTCTTATTTATAGAATAATTATTATTAAAAAAACTCTTTTTAAATAAGCTTTATAAGACTTTATAAAGATATAAGTAAAGTTATATTTTATTCTTACTTAAAATAAATAATTTATTAAGCTTTTTTTATAAGATTAATAATAATAGCTTATAAATCTAATAGTTACTAAATATAAAGTATATAAGATATTAAAATATTCTTATTTTAGGAAGAACTTATAATATAAGCAGAAGAAAATTAAATAAATTATAGTATTAAAAAGAAGCAGATAAAGGCATTTATATATAAAGAAGGGGAAGCTATATAATAAGAAGAATTAGTTAGAAAAATATAATTAGCTAAGTAGTTATATATTATTATTAGAAGAAATAGTTTAAATATTTCTAATAAAGTAGTAAGAGAGAGAGATAAATAAATAAAAATAAAATAAAAAATTTCCCCTTTTTTAGCTATTATCTAATATTAGTTTAATATAAGAAAAGAATTAGTTTATTATATTATTTTATTATTAGAGCTTTTTCTCTAGTTTTACTTTAAACTCTAAGATTAAGCGCCTTTCTTTCTCTTCTCTATATCCTTATACTTAAAGGCTCTATACTAAGTCTTAATACCTTATCTTATAATACTATAAGAAAGTTTTAGTTTTTCCTTAAAAGAGAAAAGAAGTATTTTACTAAAAAAAATTAAAATATTTTCTTAAAAGAAAAAAGAAGCTTTTTATTAAAAAAAAATAAAATATTTTTTTAAAAGGAAAAAGAAGCTTTTTACTAAAAAAAAATTAAGATATTTTATTATAGTAAAATTATAGAATAAAAGAAAATATCTAACTATTTTTACTTTAATAATTTAAATAATTATAAGGACTTATAAATAAATCCCCTATTTTTACTAAATAAGTAAATTATATCTTATATAAAGATTCTCTATATAGTAAAATATAAAAGAGAGAAAATTAAATTATTAGATAATAAATAAAATATTAAAAAATTATATTAAGTAATACTTATATTAAATCTCCTATCTCTAGATATTAATATAGATTAAAAAGAATATATAAAATAAGTATTAAATATTATAATAGCAGTATATATAATAAAAAAATATATTTTAATCTTAAACTTATATTATACTATAATTAATAACCTTACTTAAGATAAATTATAGTAGAATATATTTAAAGCTAAAATAAATATACTTTAAGTAAATAAAAATTTTAAAGTAATTATATTATAAGCCCTTAGGTTACGCTACGCGTATCTTAGACTTACTTATAGATTTTATAGCTAGCTAGTTAATATAGATTTAAAGGCTATTGCTTTAGATTTTAATTAGTATATAAATTATTAGCGCTTTATACTTAGTTTTAAATAGAGAATTTAAAGGTATTAGATATAAAACAATTTAAGTTTAAGGCTTCTAGAGGCTCTAAACTTAAATTCTATAAGTAAATTAAGTAGTTATATAATTAAAAGAATTCCTTTATTCTATACTTTAAAGCAATTAGCCTTAAGACCTATATAATACTTATAGTTTTAGTATTTATTATAGTAATAATATGCCTTAAAATTTACTTTAAGCTTTAGAATTTAATATTTATACTTATAGTTATTATATATATTTATACTAGCTTAATATATATATTTAGCTAATAAGATAAGCTAGAGATTAGCGGGTCTAAGATATTTTAATATTTGTATTTATAGTTAGTATATATAACTATATTAGCTTAGTATTTATCTTAAGCTAATAAGAGAATTTAAAAGTTAATAAGTCTAAAAAGTTTTAATATTTTTATAGATAGTTATTCTATATAATTATATTAACTTAGTATTTTCTCTTAGCTAATAAGAGGCCCTAAGTCCCTATAGGCTTCTATACTTTTAGTCTCTATATACTAGTATTTTTCGCATTTAAGAAGATTTAATTAGCCTAAGAAACTTAAGAGAATTTAATTAGCTTAATGCGCTTTACGCTAAAGTTTTATATTATTTACTTAGATTATTAAAAGCTAATATTATAATTAACTATTAAGTATTAATTATAAAATATAATCTAGATAATTCTCTTTAAAAGCTTAAGGTATACCTTATTATTTAAAGATTTACTTAAAAATATAGTATTAATTTTAAGTATATCTTTATTCTTATCTTATAATATAATATATTATAAATATTTCTAGCTATTATTATAATAAAGGATTATAAATATTATATTATAAATATTAATAATATCTTTATAAAATTAATATTAAAGAAAGAAATTTATATAATACCTTTATTAAAAATAAATATATTATTAAAAATAATATTAAAAGTTTTTTAATCTTTATATAGTTTAAAATAAGCTCTAAAAGATTAAAATTAAACCTATATAAAAATATTCTAAAAAATAGGTTTTATATAGACTAATATTAATCTATACTTATTATAATATTTAGAGAAAAAGATCTTATTCTTAATATATATTAATAATATCCTAATTAATATAAAATAAATAGAGAATATTTACTAGTTTAAATAAGAGTTTATAAATTAATATATAAGATAAAGAATCTAAGAGAAATAAAAAAGATCCTTAGTATTTAAGTTATTTAAAATAAAAAAGACTAAATATTAATAATAGACTAATCTTATTATATTAAAGAACTCTTATTATAATATAAAATAAGTAAAGAAAAGATATATTTAGTTAATATCTTATTAAATAGATATAATTCTCTAAAACTATTTAGCCTTTAAAATAAAAAAGTAAATTAAAGAAAGTATTAAAAGATTATTAATAGCTTAATTTATTTAATAATTTTAATAAGACTAAATATTATATTTATAATAAGTAGATTAAATTAATATTTATTAAATCTATTTAAAAAATATTTTAAAATATTAAAATCCCTTATAAAATACTTATAATTAATTATATACTTTAGTCTTAAGTTTAATATAAACTAAGACTAATAATTTATTAAGTATTTAAACTTAGATTATATAATAAATAAGACTAATTAAATATTAATCTTAAAGAATATTTTTATTTTAATTAATAGCTTAATAAGCTAATTAAATAAGAAGTAAAAGTTTATTATAACTTTAACTATAGAGGCTAAATATATAGCTATATATTAAGCTATAAAATAGTCTTAATAATTAGCCCTTTTTTTAAAAGATATAAAATATAGGTATTATATTAGTTTAAATAAATTTAAGCTAATAATAAAAAAAGAATAAGCTTTTATTATTAGTTCTCTAATTAAAGTTTATAGAGATAATTAAGTATTACTATTACTAATTAGAAATACTTATACCTATAAAAAGTTAAAGTATATTAATATTATATATTATTATATATATAATCTATACTAAAGAAATAGAATTAGTATTAAGTTTATTAAAATAGCAGATAATTTTACTAAATTACTGCTAAAGGCAGACTTTTTAAAATTTCTAGGTTAATTAAAATTAACTAACTTAGTAAGTTTAAACTAAGAAAAAATATTATAAAATAATAGTTAAAACTAGTAAGTTTTAATATAATAAAGATTTTACTTTAAAAAAATCTTTAAAAATAATTTTACTTTAGTAAAATTAAGCGGCTTAGAGAAATTATTTCTTAAGCTTTATTTAAAATCTATTACTCTAACTAAAAATATATAAATATACTTTATATTTACTATATATACTAATACTCTTTTTCCTTAAATATTATTAGCCCTTTAAGTTAGTTAAATAGTCTAGGGAATTTTATTTAAACTTATTCTTTTTAACTAAAAGAGTAATATAAATTTAATAATAAAATAATTAAGTAAAACTTAAAAATCTAATAGAAAAAAAGGAAAATCTTATTAATTCTATTAATTCCTTTTTTTAAAGCTTTTTAAAGCCCTTTTTAAAGAAATCTTATTAATAGCTTATATAAGGCGCAGGCTTTAGCAGTACCCCGTAAACCCCCGGGAACCCCGACTACTAGGCTATATAGTTTAGTGCTAGCTTAACTACGCTTAGGCGTAGTTATTATAGTCTTTTTAGCTGAGTAGTTAAAGAATTCAGTTCACATAACCTAGAGCTAGCTAGGTCCTTAACAGAATAATTACGCCTCCCGGTTAAAGCCCTAAGTTTAAATTCGCCTGAGGCTGTAAGCTTTTTAAGCTAGGTTCGCGGTTGCTTAGCTAAGCTGCTTAGGCAGGCTACTTAGCTAAGCACGGGCGGGTGCGGGCGATATTCGCGCTCGGCGCAGGGGCGGAGTTAACCGGCAAAATCCTAGTAATTTTGGGGCCTAACAAGCTTATAGCAGGAGGTAAGGCCTCTTAGCTTAACTATTAGTCGGGGCGAAGAAGTCCTAGCTAGGGGGAGCTAGGCAGGATCCTAAGCGTGCGCTGCGGCGGCGTGCTAGCTGAACGGCTCGAGGGCGAGCCTAATTTAGGGGAGAGATACTGTAAGGCGCAGGCCTTAGCAGTGCCCCGTGAACCCCCGGGAACCCTAACTATTAGGCTATATAGTTCGGTGCTAGCTTAACTACGCTTAGGCGTAGTTATTGTAGTCTTTTTAGCTAAGTGGTTAAAGGATCTAGTTTACGTGACCTAGAGCCAGCTAAGTCCTTAATACTTATATTATTACCTTAAATTTAGCTAATATATTTTAAATATATTTAAGGTTCTTTTTAAGCTATTATAAATTTTTATAATCTAAATAGCTTTTTTATTTAATTAAATATTATTTTTTTATATTATTTATTTATTTAGAATAGCTTTAATCTCTTATTCTAGTTTATTATCTACTAAGATTAAGTTTAAATACTTAAGTTTAGCCCTAAGTCTCTAATAATAAGGCTTTAATAAAGAGATATAAAAGATTAAATATATTTTACCTAGACTCTTTAAGAGCTTAAGCTAATAGGCTTAAGTTTTAATTCTCTCTATAACTTTATAAGGTCTTAAATATTTTATATCTAGTTTTTTAATTAATTAATCTATTTTTAAATTCTTTATTAAAAAGCAGACTTAATCTCTTATTATATAGAATCTAGGCTTATATTTCTTATTATAATATTTCTATTATATAATAATAGCCTTTTAAAGGAATTTTTTTAATTAAATATAGATTTTAATAAGTTCTTTTAATTAATTATTAATTACTAGTATATTTATTTACTTCTTAAAGTTATATTTATCTTAACTCTTAAAATTAAATTTATAGATAATATAGAAGAAACTTATATTTATAAAAATATAGATTAAATTATTATATATAAACTCTGCTATAGTTAATAAAAATACCTAATTATTTTATTTATAGTTTAAGTAAACTTAAAGATAATACTTTAGTATTTAATTTTACCTTTTAGTCTAGCTATTAATCTAAGGATAAAATATAATATTTAAAAGTCTAGTAATTTAAATATAGTAATAAAGTTCTATTTAATATTTATTAATAAATAATATACCTCTATTTAATATAATTAACTATAAAGGTTTAAAGTAGTTATAGATATAATCTATAATAAGATTAGTTATTTTATCTACCTTTAATATTTTATAAGTAAAGATATAAAGTATTATCTTTAAGTAATAATTTATAATTACTAATATTAAATTATAAGTAATTCTTTATTTCTTTAATAATAGTAGTCTTATTATAAAATCTATTAAAATATTTTATTATAGCTATATTAAGATTAATAAAAACTTTAACTTTTTATATAGTTTATATTATAAAGTTTAATTTCTCTAGTAGATATTATATATAGATATATATTCTTATATATCTTTGTCATGCCCCTAGCTCCCCGCTAGGGCATAAGCTCGCAGAACTGCAGCAAAGCCCCGAATCTAAATATAATACCGAGGTAATTAGTTAAACCTCGCTCTCCCCACTTTTAGGATTTATATAAGATAAAGCTGGGAAGTGCTTGAGATTTAGAATATAAATAGGCTCTAGATTGCTGTCTTACTAGAAGCTAGCAATCTGTTTTAATATAATATATATTTTACTATTTCCTTACTTATATAAACTCTTTATTATTAGAATCTTCTAGCATAGACTCTTCTCCTTGCTGGTTAGACCCTTTATTATAATAGTTAACCCTTTATCTTGCTAATAAACCCTTCTTTAAGCTAGATATATAAAGCTGCTACCCCTCTCGCTATAATTGCTGGCGAAGTAATTTACTAACAACTTCTAGGAACTCCTATTCTTTATAATTTAGATCACTTTACCTAGCAATATAAATAGCTGTATTAATATACCCTATAACTTAGGAGATAAGGGTCCTAGCTCTTAGCCTGTAGTATATACTCTAAAGAGTTTAGAGATTATTAAATCTAGCATATAGTAACTAATTGTTAAAGCTAGCTTATAAATTCTAAGAGATACTCTAACAGGCCCAGGGATAAAGTAAGCTTAAATAGAAGATAAATTATTAATAAAGAGAGACCTTCTATAGCTCCTTGCTGCTAATCATATTAATAAATAGCTAAGGCTTAAACTGCCGGAACTATAGAGATATAAAGCTATTATATTTAATACCTATTATTAATAGTGCTAGTATATAAATAAATACTTGGCTTATAATACTTTATTATTTAAAGATAAAGCTGAGAAGATTACTTATACTATAGTATTGCTAGATAAAGAACTGGCTTAATCTTAGATCTATTAGTAAGAGGATCCTAACTTCCAGATACTAACTTAGGAAGGATTTAAAGATTAGTTGCTAAATTTGCTTAATAATCTATATTATTAAGGATAGAATATAATAAACCGCTTTTATACCTTAATCTAATATTTTAATTAAACTATCTAAGCCTTCCTATACTATTTTAAGCAGGCTTAAATAGAGTTAAATTAGGGTAAAGGGTTTAACTATAATAGAATTATCTAGTCTTATATCTTCTATATAAAACTATAACCTGAGGTTTAGATAGGATTGCTGAATTATTAAGATCTTCTAATAAACCTTAACTAATTAGCATCTTTAGCTACTAATTAGAAGATAAACTAAAAAAAGAATAAGACTATAAATTAACTTACTCTGCTAAATATAAATAGATTAATATAGAATATATTAAAGGACTCCCCCTTAGAATAAAAGAAGAAGGAGATTAGTAACTAGTGTGCAAAGTTAACTAAACCTTAAAAAAAGAAGAAGTTTAAATTGCCAGCAGAATAAGATTAGCTTAAAAAAAAAGGCCGCTGCTTTAACTATAATAAAATAGGCTATATATAAGGATCTAAATTATATCTAAAAAGGAAAGACCTTTTTAAAAAAGGAAAACCTAAGATTATTGCAGCCCTTTACGATAAAGAGTCTAAGCTAAAGGAAGAATTTTTATATATCCTAATATAATTATATCTTCCTAACAATATATTTAAAGATAAGGCCTTTATTAATTCTAGATTAGCCCGCTATTATATTAGCCTAGATATAGCTATATATTATAGAATTCCTTTAAACTTCTAATAGTATATAAACTTTAAATCTATTAATGGGTATAAAATTTAGAAATATAAATTATTTAAAGCAGAGATCTATATTACTAACTCTAAAGGAATAATAGAGAAGGTAAAAATATATTTTTATATTATCCTAATACCTAGATTAAGTATTATCCTTAAGAAATTATAGCTATATATTATAAATCCTATTATAGATTAAGAGTTAATAACTTAAAGATATTATATTCTATATTAGCTATAAGTAAAAATTAAAAGTATTTAATAATTCTCTAAGATAGTAAGAGGAGAGATAATCTATATATTTTATAGGGACTAAATTGACCTTATTATTCCTAAAGACTTATCTCTAGAATATAAAAAATATGCTGAGGTCTTCTTAGAGAAGGATATAAGTATATTACCCGCTAAAATAGGTAAATATAAGATTAAACTCCTAAATAGCAAGGCGCCTCTATAAGATAGACTTTATAACCTCTTTATTAAAGAATTAGATATTCTGTATAAATATCTTAAAGATATATAATAAAAGGATTAAATATAACTATTAACTAGTCCCGCAGGGGCGCTTGTTTTATTTATTCTAAAGGCAAATAATATACTAAGGCTCTATATTAACTATAGAGCTTTAAATAGTATTATTATAAAAAACAGATATTTTTTACCCAGGGTAGATAAAATGCTTAACCGATTAGTTAGCTCTAAAATCTTTATTAAGCTCAATCTTAAGGATGCCTATTATTAGATTTAAATCTGCTAAAGAGATAAATAGAAGATAGCCTTCTAAACCTATTATAGATACTTTAAATATTTAATAATATTATTTGGCCTATATAATACGCCTGCTATTTTTTAAGCCTATATTAATTAAGCATTATAGGGGTTATTAGATATTTATTATATTATATATTTAGATAATATCTTAATCTTCTCTAACTCTATTAAAAAGTATAAGAGATATATAGCGCAGGTCCTAGAGAGGCTGCAAAAGTATAAATTATATATAAAATTATCTAAATATAAATTCTATAAGAAGAGAGTTAAATTTCTTAATTTTTTTATAAGAAAAGATAGAATAGAAATAGATCTTAGTAAAATAGAAACTATTAGAGACTGGCTAGAGCCTAAATCTTTTAAGGAAATCTAAGTCTTCCTAGGATTTGTTAGTTTTTTTAGAAGATTTATCTATAACTACTTTATAAAGATAGCTCCTCTAACTAATCTATTAAAAAAAAGCATCTAAAAGAAAAAAATTAGGATATTTATTTAAATTAAAGAAGCCGCGAAGGCATTTAATAAGCTAAAATTAGCTTTTATAACTCCGCCAGTGCTAAGGTATTTTAATCTGGAGAAGCCAATAATATTAGCAACTAATATTTTAAGATTTGCCCTTATTGCTATATTCCTTTAAGGAGATAGTAATAAGATAGCTTTAGATATTGGGTTAAAGATAAGTCTAAGAATTAGAACCTAGATAGACTAATAAACTATATTTAAGAACTAGCACCCTATAGCATATTATATCTAGAAGTTTATTAAAATAAAGGTATACTATAAGGTCTATAACTAAGAACTCCTGGCTATTGTTAATATTTTTAAATATTAGCATTATTATCTAGAAGATAATAGACACCCTATATAGATATAGAGCAATTATATAAACTTACGCTATTTCTTTATTATAAAGATATTAAATAATAGATAAGCTTAGTAAATAAAACTATTGGCAGTGTATAACTTTTAAATTAAATATAAGCTGGGATAGCTTAATATTATAAATACCCTATTTAGAAGGATAGATTTCAAACTATCTAAATCTAAATCCTAAATAAGATTACTTCTAATCCTCTAGAAAAAGCTCTGGTATAAAATTTAGGATAAGTATATATAAGAAAGCAATCTAGAGTATAAACCTATTAAAGCAGGCGGTATAAGTAGTCTAGAATATTTAGTATAAAGAATACTAGTTATCAGGGTAATTAGGGAAGAGTTTATTTAAAATATTATAACTCTTAGCCTGCTCTTTATATTAAAACAGCTTTAAGCAAAGGACGCCTTTATCTTAAAAAAAACTAGGGAATTAAAAGTATATACTCCTAGAGATAGCTTAGAAACAGTATAGAGAATAAATAGCAAAAGACTATTATAGAAGAATAGTGCTATATTTATACTAGATATACTCACTATAAAGTAAAAGCTCCTTTAAATATATTATAATAACCTTTATATAGGGTATTAAGATATTAAGAAGATTAAAGAGCTGCTTTAAAGAAGATTTAACTAGCCTAAGATAGTATAAGATATATAGGAATATATATCTATATATAATATCTGCCAAAGGAACTAAATTCTATAATATAGGCTATATAAAGAGCTAAAATCTTTACTAATCCTAATATAGCTATAATAGAGTATCTTAATAGATTTTATAGTAGGACTGCCGCTGTTAAAGAAATAGGGAGTTATTTATAATTTAATATTAGTAATTATAAACTGCTATTTAAAGATAGTGCTCTATATCTCTATCTATAAAATATTAAAGGCAAATAAGATAGCTAACCTTATTATAGATTATATCTATAACCGCTTTAAACCTTTATAGTTAATTATATTAAATAGGGGGGCGCTGTTTATTAATAAATACTAGATAGAATTTTATTATTATATTTAAATTATTAGACTTTTAAGCACTATATTCTACCCCTAGATTAATAGCCAGACTAAAAGGCAGAACTAGATGCTAGAGTATTATCTCTAGGTTTATTTAAATTACAAGTAAGATAATTGGGCATTCTTATTAACTATAGCGGAGTTTATATATAATAATTTAATCTATATCTTTATAGGTATAACTCCCTTCTATATTATCTATAAATTTAACCCTAAGAATTAGGATAAATATAATTCTAGGAAGCAAATAGATATACTAGCAATTAATAATTAATTAAAGGAACTTACTAAAATACGCGCTTAATTAGAAAAATCTCTTTAAAAGGCTATTACTGTGTAATAAAAGCATTATAATAAAAAGTATAAGCCTAGATCCTATATAGTAGGAGACTGAGTCTGCCTTTTAATAAAGAATTTAAAGACAGATTAATTAATTAAGAAACTAGATATAAAATACTCAGGATCTTATAAAATCATAGAGAGAATTAGAACTTAAGCCTATTAGTTTAAGCTCTTAAAGAGCCTAGGCAGAATATATTTAATCTTTTATATCTCCCTATTAGAGCCCTACTGTCAGAGACTAGGAGCTAAACCTAAATATTTAGACCCGATCTTAATAGATGATAAACTAAAATAAGAGATTAAAGCCATTCTAGATAAATAGATAATATAGGGGAAGAAGCAATATTTAATTAAATAAAAGGGCTATCTAGATTATAAAAATTTATAATAGCCTAAGGAGGACCTTAAGTATGCCTAAAATATACTAGCTAAATTTAAGGCGATAGTATAAGCTATTAATAAGACCTCTTTAAGAAGGGCTCTAAGAAGCTCTAGAAAAAGGAGTCGATAAAATTAATAAAATTTCCCTTTTTTTTTACTAAGTTTATAGGTTTTATTTAACTATTTTATTATTAAATTTATATTACTCTTTCTCTATTTACCTATTTATAGAGGTTTAGGAGTTTTAATAAGGATATAAGAAGCTAGTCTACCTGGAAATAAATTTATTTTGATTAGGCTACCCCTAGCAGGAATTAAAAATATAGGCCTAAGATTAATTTCCCTTATTTATCTATTTTATTATTATAGAACCCTATTAGCATAGATTTATTCTTCTCCTTATTAGAGAAAGGAGGAATATTATAAATAATATATATAATTTCTTGCATATACTACAGATCTAATATTATTAAATAAAGCAATCTAAGTAATTCTTGCTAAAGCTATATTATAGACTACTTATATAAAGATAAGGTTAATAGGACAATAGATATAAGCTTATCTATATCTGCTTTAATAGGCGCTTTATATAAATATACCTCTATAGAGGATTTATACTTATTATAGGCCTCCTTAAAAGACCTATAATTATTTAAAAGATGGGCCTTTTAGCTAAAGCTCTATAGATAAGTAAGCTTATCCTTATAAACTAATAGGACTAGAATATAGGGCTTATGCTTATAATTATAATAGTTATACTTAATATTAGTATTAGTATAGGTATACTAAAGTATTAGATTCTTAATCAGCCCCTTTAAATAATAAAGATATATCTTTTAAGGTATTAGAGGAAACTTCTTACCCGGCTAAGAGATAATAAGGCTATTTTTTATTATTATATTAGTAATAGCAATAATAATAATCTTAACTAGTATCTTAATAACAACTAGTTTAGTCTAGGTCCCTATATTAATAACTTCCTTATGCCCTATATTCTATCTTTAGGATCTTTTTATAGTATAAGCAGGAGTTATTCTTAGCTTAGCTATAGTAGCTAACTTAATAATAAGATAAGTTCTCTTCTTTTTTAGTAGGCTTTTTAGCGCTGTTATTAAATTAGATAGACCTATTTATATAATAGCTAGGATTATAAAAAAAGGCTAATCTAATAAAGATATAAACCTTCTATACCTTAATTTTAGCGTGATATTTATCTTAGCCAATAAATTCTTTATAGGACTTAAGGTAAATAGAGATACTGACCTATTAATAGCTATAAAAGGGGTAATATTTATTTAAGGAGGCAGTCTTTCTAGTATTATAACAGCAGCTAGAGTCTTTAATATCTTAATAATAGTTAGGGGATTATTTTCTAATATTATAATAGCAATTAGATTTAGTTATATTATAATAGCAGCAGCTATATTCTCTATTTTAGAGATAAGAGGAGGGGATAGCTCCCTAAAGGGGGAGGTAATATTTTTAGGCTATTAATACTATAGAAATTAGTATATAATATATAAAATCTTATACTAGAACACTTACTTAAAGAATCTTCTTATATTGCTTAAATATAAAATAAATTTGGGGCAGCATTATCTAAATTAAATTAGCTTATATTAATATAATTAATTAAGATAATTTACCCTTAAAGCAGGAAGCTCTAAAAACTAATAAAAAAATAACTAATTTTTTAAGCTTAATAAACTACTATATTATTAGCACTATTATAACCTTAAAAACATATTTAGATCTTTATTTAAATATATTTAGGATTAGGAGCTATATATAATAGGAAGTAGGAAAATAATTACTAGGGGTTAGAATTCTAACCTTATAATATTATATAAATAATACTCCTAGCTTATATAATTTTTTAACCTTTTACCGCAAAAGCGGTAAGAAGCTCTTTTATTTACTATATTATAAACCTCTATAAAGCTATACTCTACATTTAATATAATAACTTTATAACGGCTTAAGGATGAGCCTTTAAAAAAAGGGGGGATACTATTATACCCCTAGCTTCCTGCTAGAATATAAGCTTACAGAACTATAATAAAGCCCCAAATCTAAATATAATACTAAGATAATTAGTTAAACCTCGCTTTTCCCGCTTTTAGGATTTATATAAAATAAAGTTAGGAAGTATTTAAGATTTAGAATATAAATAGGCTTTAGATTACTATCTTATTAGAAGCTAGCAATTTGTTCTAATATAATATATACCCTACTATTTCTTTACTTATATAGACTCTTTATTACTAGAACCCTTTAACATAGACCCTTTTCTTTACTAGTTAGACCCTTTATTATAATAGTTAACCCTTTATCTCACCAATAGACCCTTCTCTGAGCTAAATACGCGAAGCTGCTACCCCTCTCGCTATAATCGCTGGCGGAGTAATTCGCCAGCAACCTCTAGGAACCCCCGTTCCTTACAATCTTATACTATTTTAAGCTAATTAAATCTTTTTTAAAGTAGCTCTTTAATCTTTTTAATACTTTAATACCTTATATAAAGATTATTATAATATATTTAAAGAAGCTCTTATTTTATAGTAAATATATTTAATATAAATTTAATATTATTCTTTTATAATAATTCTTTATTATTTATTTTTTATATTATCTTTAAGCTATCTTTAAGAGTATATACTTTTAATTCCCTAGTTTTCTCTAAGATAAAGGTATTTCTTACTTAAAACTACTTAATATAAAGAATAAGCTAAGAATTATAGTATTTTAAATAAACTTTTCCTTAATTATTTTAATAATTAGTATTTTTTATACTAGCTTATATTATAGTGCGCCCGCGCTAAACTATAAGAAAGATATTAAGCGCTTATTCTTAAGTAAGCTAAAAGTATATAACTTAATATTAAATTTAGAGATTTAATATATATAGAATAATAAACTATAGGAATATTACCTTTAATTCTCTTAGCTAAGCGCGTTATATATATAATAATAAGGTAAAACTTATTATATAATAATCTAAACTAGTAGTCTAGTATTATAATTAGCGGCTATAAGCTTTATACTCTTAAAAGAGATATATTTAAACAGAGGCTAAATTCTCTAATATTAATTATACCTTTTTAAATTTAAATCTATAACTAATAAGTAAAGTAATAGAAAAAAGAGATATACTAAGAGAATATCTTAAATAAAGCTAATATAAAATCGCGAAATAGGAGTTATTTTAATATACTAAAAAGAAAAGCGATAAAAAGATTATATTATATTAGTTTATATAAGCCTAAAAAAGAATTAATTAAAGAGAAGCTTAGTAAAGAATTATAAAAAGAAGTACTTTAATTTATTACTTTATTAGCGCTTAGCGATTAAATATTTTAAACTACTTATACTACTTATTTTAATAGGTTTATGCTTTAAATTATCTTCTTATATATATTTATTTTAAGCTTTATATTAAAGCTTTTTTTAAAGGGTTAAAAATAATTCTATTTAAGATTTAGATTTAAATAGTTTAAAATTTACTCTTTTAAATAAAGTATTTATAGTATTAAGCTATTTTAGCTTATATTTAATTTAAAAGTTATATACTGCTAATAATTTTACTTACTAAGCTTACTTATTATTTAATATTTTTATAATAAAGAAATAGTATAGGTTTATATAGTTACTTTATATTTATATAAAGTATTTACTATCTTCTAGATAATAATATTAATATTTAAAAATATTAATAATAGCTAAGAGTTTTTAGTTATAAACCTTATAATATATCTTTATCTTAATAAACTTCTAGGTATAATATATTATAGAGTATTAATTCTTAAATATAATATTATAATTTATCTTAGTTTTAATTCTTAAAGTTATCTTTAAATTAGTATTTAAACTTATCTTATTATTATTTTTTTAAAGAAATATAGTAATAAGAGTAAATTCTAAAATATTAATTACTAGTTTTATTAACTTCTTTAAATTAAAGTACTTTAGTATTAATAGAGTTATAAATACTAACTTTAACTTATTAAATATCTTTATAATCTTTTTAAATCTAGATAAATACTTTAATCTTCTTTTTTTAAATACTTTTTTTAATAAACTAATTAAAAGAGCTATTTTTATAGAATAATTATAAATAAATCTTTTAAAAAATCTAATAAATCTTAAGAAGACTTAAATTTTTTTAAAGAATTTAAGCTTTAGCTAATCTTTAATAATTTTTATTCTATTAAGATCTATTTCTATTTTATCTTTTTCTATAAGAAAGTTAAAGAATTTAACCTTTTTTTTATAGAATTTATATTTAGATAATTTTATATATAATTTATACTCTTATAATTTTTTTAAGACTTATATTATATATTTCTTATACTTCTTAATAGAGTTAGAGAAAATTAAGATATTATCTAAATATATAATATAATAAATATTTAATAACCTCTATAATACTTAATTAATATAGGCTTAAAAAATAGTAAAAGTATTATATAGGCTAAATAATATAATTAAGTATTTAAAATACTTATAATAAGTTTAAAAGGCTATCTTTTATTTATTCTCTTAATAGATTCTAATTTAATAATAAATATTCTTAAGATTAAGCTTAATAAAGATCTTAAAGCTAATTAATTAATTAAGCATTTTATTTATTTTAAATAAAGGATATTTATTCTTTATAATAATATTATTTAAGGCTTTATAGTTAATATAAAGTCTTAGTATATTATTAGCCTTAAAGATAAATAGAATAAATACTTCTATAAGATTAATTAATAATTATATCTATTTTTTTATTATATATCTATAAGATATTTATATAAAATATTAAGTTTTTTAATAGAGAGATTATAAAGTCTTTCTTATAAAAGTACTATATTATTTAAAAATTTAATTTTATATTTACTTATTTTAATAAGTAATATATTTACTCTCTCTTCTAAGAAGACTTTTATATATTTTTTATATTCTAGAAATAAGTTTTTTAAGATAATAGGATTAATTTAATCCTTATAAAATATATAAATTATCTCTTCTTTTATTATCTTAAAGAATTATTAAATATTTTTAATTTTTACCTATAACTATTATAGAATATAATATCTTTAAATTATTAATTCTTAATTTATAATAAGATTAATAACTTATAATTATAGTTTCTTAAAGATAATAAATAATTTAAGTATTAAGATAATATAAAAATATATATTTACTTTCTCTATAATTTTTTTAAAATTAATAATATAAATCTCTATTTTAAAGAATTTATACTTTTAAATCTTATACTTATTAATAGATTTAAAGTTTATATATTATTAAAAGTCTAAGGGAATTTTATATTATATAGCTATATTTAAGCTAATATAATATTAAGCTAAACTTAAATTAATAAAAGCCTTATTTTTAAATATATTATTAGGTAAATAGAGTTATATTAAAATATATAAAGATTTTTTATTTATCTTAAACCTTTTATTATAAAAAGCTATAATAATTTTAAGCTTTTTCTTTTTAAAAGAATCTTTTTTTTAAGCATAATTTAAATCTTTATATATAATTTTTTTTATTATAGTTAAAGCAGTAGCTTTCTTTTTTAAACTAATCTTATTTTATTAGTAATTTAAACTTCTTTTTTTAAGATTTATTTATCTTTTTATATTAGTTATTAGTCTCTTTTTTCTTTTACCTTAAGAAAGAGTCTTTTAATATATTTTAAGTTAGTTTATTTATATTTAATATAGTAGAGAGATTTAAAGGTTTATTTTTCTTTTAATTTATTTCTTAATTAATAGTTAAAGATACTAATTAATTAAAATTAATTAGGAGATTTTAATAATTTAATAAGTCTATTTAAACTTTAAGTTATAGTTTTATATAGAAAATATAAGATTAAATAATCTTATTATTATTAAATTCTTTATCTTAATTTAGCTTTATATAAGCTTATTTAAAATAGTATAGAAAAGCTTTAGTAATTTAGTTTAAATATTAAGTTAAGGTATAAAAGTAATTTATTATATTCTATTCTTAATAATATAAATTATTAAGTAAGTCTAGTAATTAATCTTTAAATCTATTTTAAGTTAATATTTAGAAGTTAAGATTCTCTTATTAATAAATTTAAGATTAAGCTAATTCTTTATTTAATAAAGCTATAATATAAATAATTTTTTTATCTTCTATTTTAAATAATAAAGTATTATAGGCTAAATATTTATTTATATATTAATATTACTAATAATAGGTATTAAATATAATAGCTCTATATCTCTATAATTTAAGTAGTTTAAGTTTTAATTACTTATTAATATAGATAGTAATAAGAAGTTATAGAAAGTCTCTCTTTATTAATAAAATATTTTTTATTTAAGGTTAATCTCTTTTTAAGCTTATTAAAATATTTCTTAAAGTTTATAAGCTAGCTTTAATAATTAGTTATTATAAGCTAAGTTTAATAATCTCTAAATCCTTTAAAGTATATACTATAGGCTAAGAGTTAAGACCTTTATCTTTTAAATTATAGAGTATATTAGTATAGCTACTTATATTACTAGATTAAATAATTTAAACTATAAGAAATAAGGATTCTTAAAAATTATTAATAAATTACTTTATTAATAATTATAATAAGAGAGGTAATAGCTTTATATACTTAGCTTAAAGAAAGGTTTATTAGTAAGATAAAGAGTTAACTATTAAAATAAAGGGTTTAATTAATATAGAGAAGAATTTATATTAAAAAGATCTAATAATAAAGAATTTATATAAGTAAAAAAATAGTAGAATATATATTATATTAAAATAAATTACTAGCTTTTAATAAAATAATAATCTAGAGCCTATTTATATTTTAAACCTTAAATACTTCTTAGCTTTATCTTATATAAATCTTAAAAATAAAGAGAGTAAGGTTTAATTAATTACCTTAATATTATATTTAGATTTAAGGTTTTACTATAGTCTTATAATTTTATATCTTAGTAAGAAGCTAAGAGTATAATATTAATATAGCTTTATCTTATATAAATCTTAAAAATAAAGAGAGTAAGGTTTAATTAATTACCTTAATATTATATTTAAATTTAAGGTTTTACTATAGTCTTATAATTTTATATATTAGTAAGAAGCTAAGAGTATAATATTAATATAGCTTATTAATAACTTAAATATACTTTACCTTCTATTAAACTAAGTAAACTAAGTAAATTAAATAAGATTAAAGATTTAAAGTATAAAGATAATAAAAGATTATAGGTAAAGAAGTTTTAAATACTATTAAATATATTTTATTTTAATAACTATAATTATAATAAGATATTTAATAATAATAATAGCAATAATAATAGTACTCGCTATATATTAATACTAGGTATTAATATTAAGCCTATTATTAAAGGTATAATAATTTATACTTAAATTAATAATTATAAGATAAGTTAAAAAGAATAAGTTTAGATAAAATTCCCTAGATTATTTAACTAACTTAAAGGGCTAATAATATTTAAAGAGAAAGAGTATTAGTATATATAGTAAATATAAAATATATTTATATATTTTTAGTTAAAGTAATAGATTTTAAATAAAGTTTAAGAAGTAATTTCTTTAAGCTATTTAATTTTATTAAAGTAAAATTATTCTTAAAGATTTTTTTAAAATAAAATATTTATTATATTAAAACCTATTAGTTCTAACTGTTATTTTATAATACTTCTCCTTAGTTTAAATTTATTAAGTTAGTTAATCTTAATTAATTTAAAAATCTTAGAAAGTTTACCTTTAGTAATAGTTTAATAAAATTATTTATTATTATATCTTATATTCTAATAAATTTAATACTAATCTTATTCTTTTAGTATAAGTTATATATAGTAGTATATAATATTAATATACTTTAACTTCTTATAGATATAAGTATCTCTAATTAATAATAATAATATTTAATTATTTTTATAAACCTTAATTAAAGAACTAATAATAAAAGCTTACTCTTCTCTTATTATTAGCTTAAGTTTATTTAAATTAATATAATATCTATATTCTATATCTTTTAAAAAAAGGGCTAATTATTAAGACTATTTTATAGCTTAATATATAGCTATATATTTAATCTCTATAGTTAAAGTTATAATAGATTTTTATTTTTTATTTAACTAGCTTATTAAATTATTAGCTAAAATAAAAATATTCTCTAAGATTAATATCTAATTAGTCTTATTTATTATATAATTTAAGTTTAAGTATTTAATAAGTTACTAGTCTTAGTTTATATTAAACTTAAGATTAAAATATATAATTAATTATAAGTATCTTATAAGAGATTTTAATATCTTAAAATATTTTTTAAATAAATTTAATAGATATTAATTTAATCTGCCTATTATAAATATAATATTTAATCTTATTAAAATTATTAAATAGATTAGGCTATTAATAATTCTTTAATATTTTTTTAATCTATTTTTTTATCTTAAGAGCTAAATAATTTTAGAGAGTTATATCTATTTAATAAGATATTAACTAAATATATCTTTTTTTTATTTATTTTATATTATAATAAGAATTCCTTAATATAATAAGATTAGTTTATTATTAATATTTAGTCTTTCTTATTTTAAATAATTTAAATATTAAGAATTTTCTTTATTTCTCTTAAATTCTTTATCTTATATATTAATTTAAACTCTTATTTAAATTAGTAGATATTCTCTATTTATTTTATATTAATTAAAATATTATTAATATATATTAAGAATAAGATCTCTTTCTTTAAATATTATAATAAGCATAGATTAATATTAGTTTATATAAAACCTATTTTTTAAAGTATTTCTATATAGGTTTAATTCTAATCTTTTATAGCTTATTTTAAATTATATAAAGATTAAAAAACTTTTAGTATTATTTTTAATAATATATTTATTTTTAATAAAAATATTATATAGATTTTCTTCTTTAATATTAACTTTATAAAGATATTATTAATATTTATAATATAATATTTATAATTTTCTATTATAATAATAGCTAAGAATATTTATAATATATTATATTATAAGATAAGAGTAAAGATATACTTAAAATTAATATTATATTTCTAAATAAATCTTTAAATAATAAAATATATCTTAAGCTTTTAAAGAGAACTATTTAAACTATATTTTATAGCTAATATTTAATAATTAGTTATAATATTAGCTTTTAATAATAATATAATTATTTTAAAAGTTTTATTTATTTAGAGTATATTTATTTTAGCTTTAAATATACTCTATTATAATTTACCTTAAATAAAGTTATTAATTATAATATAATATAAGTTTAAGATTAAGATATACTCTTTTATTATATATACTGCTATTATAATATTTAATATTTATTTTATATACTTTTTTTAGTCTATATTAATACCTAGAAATAGGAGATTTAATATAAGTATTATTTAATATAATCTTTTAGTATCTTATTTATTATTTAATAACTTAATTTTCTCTCTCTTATATTTTATTATATAGGGGATCTTTATATAAGATATAACTTGCCTATTTAATAGAGATAAAGAGTTTATTTATAAATTCTTATAATTATTTAAATTATTAGAGTAAGAATAGTTAAATATTTTTTTTATTCTATAATTTTATAATAGTAAAATATTTTAATTTTTTTTTAATAAAAAGCTTCTTTTTTTTTAAGAAAAAACTAAAATTTCTTTATAGCTTTTCTCTTAATTATTAATATTATTCTTCTTTTTACTTAAGAATATATATATATTTAAGATAATAGGCTAAATTACTAGTTAATTTTTTAAATTTTTTATTAATATTATATTTAGTAATAATCTTTAAAAAATCTTAAGGTCTAGATTTTCTTTTAGTTTATTTTTAAAGAATTTAGCTTAATAAGTCTTAATAATCTTTTTTATATTTAAAGCTTAAACTTTTTATTATTTATTTATTCTCTTAATATATTTTATAAAAATATAGATTTTATTTTAATTTATTAATTTATCTTTCTATATATCTTATAATAGAGATTTTAGATTTATATATAATATTACTTAATATTTTTATACTTTTAAATAATTAATTAATAATTTAATTTTAATAAAGGCTTTTTTAGAGATATTAAAACTCTATTAATTATTAGTCTATTTAATACTTTATTTCTAATATATATATTAGTTTAAGCTATCTCTATTTATAATTTAACTAAAAGATTTAAATTTTCAAATATAGCTTTTATTTCTTTCTTAATAATTTAATATACTTATTTTATAGCTTTATTCTATATTAATATATATAGAACTATTAGTTTATAATAAATATTAAATTATTTTCTCTAGGTCTTAAAAAGATTCTTAAGTTTTAATATATTATTTAATTATATATTAAGAATTTAAAGACCTATTACTATTTTAATCTCTCTTTTCTATTTATTTAAAATAGAGGCAGTATTAGATTTAATTCTTATTAAAAATATTTATATTTTTCTTAAAAAATTATCTATAATTATTAAGAAATAAATATATTTATCCTTAGACTCTAGTACTTAACTATATATATTTATATAAATAAATTTAAGGATATTAGCCTTTTATATATTAGTAATCTCTTTCTTATTTTTAATATTAGCTATAGTATATATTATATACTAATAGTTTATTTATTATACCCTTAGCTTTTTACTAGAGTATAAGCTTATAGAATTATAGTAAAGCTCTAAATCTAAATATAATACTAAGGTAATTAATTAAACTTTACTCTCCCTGCTTTTAGGATTTATATAAGATAAAGCTAAGAAGTATTTAAGATTTAAAATATAAATAGGCTTTAAATTATTATTTTACTAAAAGCTAATAATCTATTTTAATATAATATATACCTTATTATTTCTTTACTTATATAGACTTTTTATTATTAAAATCTTTTAATATAGACTTTTTTTTATATTAATTAAACCTTTTATTATAATAGTTAATCCTTTATCTTATTAATAAACCTTTCTTTAAGCTAAATATATAAAGCTATTATTTCTCTTATTATAATTATTAATAAAATAATTTATTAATAATTTTTAAGAATCTCTATTTCTTATAGTTTAAATTACTTAATTTAGTAATATAAATAGCTATACTAATATATCTTATAACTTAGAGAATAAGGGTTTTAACTCTTAGCCTATAATATATATTTTAAAGAGTTTAGAAATTATTAAACTTAGCTTATAGTAATTAATTATTAAAGCTAGCTTATAAATCTTAAGAAATATTTTAATAGGCTTAAAGAGAGATTAATCTTAAATAGAAGATAATCTATTAATAAAGAGAAACTTTTTATAGCTTCTTACTGCTATTTATATTAATAAATAATTAAGGCTTAAGCTACTTAAACTGCAGAGATATAGAGCTATTATACTTAATATCTATTATTAGTAATATTAGTATATAGATAAATATTTAGCTTATAATACTTTATTATTTAAAATAGAAGATAAGAAAGTTATTTATATTATAATTTTACTAGATAAAGAATTAACTTAATCTTAAATTTACTAGTAAGAGAATCTTAACTTCTAGATATTAACTTAAAATAGATTTAAAAATTAGTTATTAGACTTACTTAATAATTTATATTACTAAGAATAAAATGTAATAAATTACTTTTATACTTTAACTTAATATTTAAATTAAATTATTAAAGCTTTTTTATATTATTTTAAATAAGCTTATATAAAATTAAACTAAGATAAAGGATTTAATAATAATAAGATTATTTAATCTTATATTTTTTATATAAAACTATAACTTAAAGTTTAAATAGACTTATTAAATTATTAAAACCTCTTAATTAATCTTAATTAATTAATATTTTTAGCTATTAATTAGAAAATAAACTAAAAGAAAAATAAACCCTTAAATCTTTTTACTATATTAAATATAAATAGACTAATATAAAATATATTAAAAGATTTTATCTTAAGGCAGAAAAGAAAGAAGACTAATAACTAATATAAAAGAATAAATAAACTTTAAAAGAAGAAGTTTAAATTACTAATAAAATAAGATTAGCTTAAAAAA
The DNA here is from genome assembly GCF_004022145.1 of Paecilomyces variotii. Taxonomy (NCBI): domain Eukaryota; kingdom Fungi; phylum Ascomycota; class Eurotiomycetes; order Eurotiales; family Thermoascaceae; genus Paecilomyces; species Paecilomyces variotii. The sequence goes on from NW_021167173.1 coordinate 27,136, forward strand.
GAAAGCTATTACTTTAATTATAGTAAAAAAAATTATATATAAAGGTTTAAATTATATTTAAAAAAGAAAGATTTTTTTAAAAAAAAAGCCTAAGATTATTATAGCCCTTTATAATAAAGAGTTTAAAATAAATAAAGAGTTTTTATATACTTTAATATAACCTTATTTATTTAATAATATATTTAAAGATAAGATTTTTATTAATTTAAGTTTAGCTTAATACTATATTAGCTTAAATATAGCTATATAATATAAAATTCTCTTAGATTTCTAATAGTATATAAATTTTAAATTTATTAATAGATATAAGATTTAAAAGTATAGATTTTTTAAAATAGAGATTTATATTATTAACTCTAAAAAAATTATAAAAAAAGCAGATATATACTTTTATATTATCTTAATACTTAAATTATCTATTATTTTTAAAAAACTATAGTTATAAGCTATTAATTTTATTATAAATTAAGAGTTAATAATTTAAAGATATTATATTTTATAATAGCTATAGATAAAGATTAAAAATATTTAATAATTCTCTAAGATAGTAAAAAAAGAGATAATCTATATATTTTATAGGGATTAAATTAATTTTATTACTTTAAAAAACTTGCCTTTAAAATATAAGAAATATATAGAAGTCTTTTTTTAAAAAAAAATAAGTATATTACTTATTAAAATAAATAAATATAAGATTAAACTTTTAAATAATATAATGCCTTTATAAGGAAGATTTTATAACCTCTTTATTAAAGAACTTAATATTTTATATAAATATTTTAAAAATATATAATAAAAAGAGTAAATATAATTATTAACTAGTCTTATAAAAGTACTTATTTTATTTATTCTTAAGGTAAATAATATACTAAGGTTTTATATTAATTATTAAGCTTTAAATAATATTACTATAAAGAATAAATATTCTTTATTTAAAGTAAATAAAATGCTTAATTAATTAATTAGCTTTAAGATCTTTATTAAGCTTAATCTTAAGAATATTTATTATTAGATTAGAATCTACTATAGAAATAAATAGAAGATAGCTTTTTAAACTTATTATAAGTATTTTAAATATTTAGTTATATTATTTAGCCTATATAATACTCCCGCTATTTTTTAAGCTTATATTAATTAAGTATTATAGAGGTTATTAAATATCTATTATATTATATATTTAGATAATATCTTAATTTTTTCTAATTCTATTAAAGAGTATAAGAGATATATAATATAAGTTTTAAAGAGACTATAAAAATATAAATTATATATAAAATTATTTAAATATAAATTTTATAAGAAAAGAGTTAAATTCTTTAGCTTCCTTATAGAGAAAAATAAAATAAAGATAAATTCTAATAGAATAAAAACTATTAAAGATCAGTTAAAGCTTAAATTCTTTAAAAAAGTTTAAGTCTTTTTAAGATTTACTAGATTTTTTAGAAGATTTATCTATAATTACTTTATAAAAACAGCTTCTTTAATTAGTCTATTAAAAAAAAGTATTTAGAGAAAGAAAACTAAAATATTTATCTAGACTAAAAAGGCTATAAAAATATTTAATAAATTAAAGTTAGTATTTATAACTTTATTAATACTAAAATACTTTAATTTAAAAAAGCTAATATAATTTATAATTAATATTTTAAGATTTACTCTTATTATTATACTTTTTTAAAGAAATAATAATAAGATAAGTCTAAATATTAGTTTAAAAATAGCTTTAAGAATTAAAATTAAAATAAGTTATAATATTATATTTAAGAACTAGTATTTTATAATATATTATGCCTAAAAGTTTATTAAAATAGAGGTATACTATAAGATCTATAACTAAAAACTTCTAGCTATTATTAATATTTTTAAATATTAGTATTATTATTTAAAAGGTAATAAATACCTTATATAAGTATAAAGTAACTATATAAACTTATACTATTTCTTTATTATAAAGATATTAAATAATAAATAAGCTTAGTAAGTAAAACTACTAGTAGCATATAACTTTTAAATTAAATATAAGCTAAAATAGCTTAATACTATAAATACTTTATTTAAAAGAGTAAATTTTAAACTATTTAAATTTAAATCTTAGATAAAATTACTTTTAACTCTCTAGAAAAAGCTTTAATATAAAGCTTAAAATAAGTATATATAAAAAAGTAATTTAGAGTATAAACTTATTAAAGCAGGTAATATAAATAGTTTAAAATATTTAATATAAAAAATACTAATTATTAAGATAATTAAAGAAAAGTTTATTTAAAATATTATAATTCTTAGCTTATTTTTTATATTAAAATAGCTTTAAATAAAAGATACTTTTATCTTAAAGAAAACTAAAAAATTAAAAATATATACTCTTAAAAATAGCTTAAAAATAATATAGAGAATAAATAATAAAAGATTATTATAAAAAAATAGTACTATATTTATATTAAATATACTTACTATAAAGTAAGAACTCCTTTAAATATATTATAATAACCTTTATATAAAGTATTAAAATATTAAAAAGATTAAAAAGAGTTAAAAAGAATAAGTTTAAATAAAATTCCCTAGATTAATTTAATAGCTTAAAAGGCTAATAATACTTAAAGAGAAAGAGTATTAGTATATATAGTAAATATAAAGTATATTTATATATTTTTAATTAAGGTAATAGATTTTATATAAAGCTTAAGAAGTAATTTCTTTAAATTACTTAATTTTATTAAAGTAAAATTATTCTTAAAGATTTTTTTAAAGTAAAATCTTTATTATATTAAAATTTATTAGTCTTAACTACTATTTTATAATACTTCTCCTTAATTTAAATTTATTAAATTAGTTAATTCTAGTTAATTTAAAAATCTTAAGAAGTTTATCTTTAATAATAGTTTAATAAAACTATTTACTATTATATCTTATATTTTAATAAATTTAATATTAATCTTATTTCTTTAATATAAGTTATATATATAGTAATATATAATATTAATATGCTTTAATTTCTTATAAATATAAGTATTTCTAATTAATAATAATAATACTTAATTATTTCTATAAACTTTAACTAAAGAACTAATAATAAAAGCTTATTTTTCTCTTATTATTAGCTTAAATTTATTTAAATTAATATAATATCTATATCTTATATCTCTTAAAAAAAGGGCTAATTATTAGAATTACTTTATAGCTTAATATATAGCTATATATTTAGCCTCTATAATTAAAGTTATAATAGACTTTTATTTCTTATTTAATTAATTTATTAAGCTATTAATTAAAATAAAAATATTCTTTAAAATTAGGTATATACCTTGGCTTAGCCGGGGCTAAGCTCAGCCTACCCTAGGAGCTCAGCCTACTCTAGAGCTTATCTTTAGCTAGGTTAAGCTTAACCTACCTTATATATAGATTAAGTATAAGCTCGGTATAAGCTAATTGCATAATTAATATAAGGTTAGCCTATTTAAGGATTAATAATAATATTTATATAATAAAACTCTTTAAAATTTATAATATATATATATAATAGCTAATATAAAGCTAAGTACTATTACTTTTTCCCTAAATACTTAAAAATAGCTAAGAATTAAGTAACTATAACTAATAGCTAAATCGATAGCATTTTTAATTAATAGCTATATAATATTTTTATTTAAGTATATTAATATAATTCCTATAAAGGCCTAATAGATACTAAATATATATTTAGTATTTATTATATTTAGACTAGATATTAACTTATTATAGAGTAAACTTATATAAAACTATAACTTTTATAAAGTATACTTAAACTAGTTTAAGGATATAATAAGTAATTAAAGTAGTATTTATTCTTATATAAAAAGCAAAGATAAAAAATTTAAGATATATCTTAAATTTCCTCTTTATATAAGACTTAATTAAATATATTCTTTTTATATAAGTTTTAGCAGAGTATATATTAAATATATTTAGGAGGCTATTTTTTTTATAAGTATTATTATTAGCTATAGTAATATTTCTGCAATTATAATTAATAGTATTTAGGATAAGTTATTTATTCTTAAATATTTAATAACTTATTTTAATAATATCTTATATTTTATTTATTAAAAGAATTCTTTGCCTTATAATTATTCTAGTATAAATATTTATTAAATATTTTAATAACTTTTATTAAAGATATATTTATACCTTATTTTAAGCAGATATTTAATATATTATAAGTATATGCTAAGTATAGCTTAGATCTAGTTTAGGCTTTATACTTAAGGTAATTATAAGATTTTATCTCTCCTACTTTTTTAAAAAGATAAAAAGGATAAAATTTAAAATAAGGTATATTATTAGGCATATAAATGCAGTAGTATTAAATATTGCAAATATATGCTAGAATATATGCTTAGATAATACTATAAATATAGCTATATTAAACTAAATATCTTTAAAACACTTTATAAAGAAGCAGGCTATATATCTAATATTATTTTTACTAGTAAATTTCTTAAAAGAGAAATTAAAAATTAATATAATAAATTTTTTTATTTTTAGAATTAATAATTAGCAGGGCATTATTTTTATCTAGAAAATAAAATATAGGTATATTTAAATTAAATTCTAGTAATCTTTAAATAATATAAAGTAAGTTTAACTCTATATTTAATCTCAGTATATACTAAATATATTCTTAGCTATTAGTTATCTTTATCAGTTGCCTATTAGTAAATAATTTTAAATTATAGTATATTATATAAGCTATCTCTATATATATAGCTTAAATTTATATATCTTATCTATATACTTTAATAGCTTATAGGATATATAGTATTAATACTCCTATTTAATCTACTTATACTTATATTAACTATATTATTTTAAGGCGCATAATTTGCAGTAAGTATTTGCTCTATATATATTAGGCATATGCTAATTATAGGTCTAAAATTCGACTATCCTTAAGGTATATTTAAAGTCTTATATAAAGAATATAATACTTTAATTAATATTTTTATTCCTTATAATTAGAATTATTTTCTTTTTATTCTTCTTATTTATTAAAAAGATTATATATATTTTCTTCTATTATTAACTAAGTTAAGTTAAGATTTTATTTAAGAACTTATAGATTTAATTAATTAAGGAGATATTCTTACTATAACTATATATATATTATATATATCTTAAGCCTATATTCTATATATGCTGACTAGATACTTATAGACAAATTCTTAATATTTTTTAAAGTATATATGTTTAAGTAAAAATATTAAGGTTAAGCTTTAAATTTAATTAGAGCTTCTTTAAATATTAAGGATAAAATTGCTTATTTAATTTAAAAATAAAAACTTTTATAATATCTATTTAGTTTAGATATTACTAGTTAAAATCTATTCTTATTATATATTTTATATATATTAATATTATATAGGGGTTATATAAGAGTATAAGTTTAACTAATATAGAGAAAGTAATAAATAATAAATTTATATAGTTAATATTAGTAAAACTAGAGAATATATTATTATTTATTATATAAATACTTAAGTAAAAGTATTTATAAAAGCTAAATATCTTAAAATAAATTTAGCTTATAAAATAATATTTAGAAATATAAATATCTTTTTAATCTTAAGCTAGAATTCTAAAGCTAGATATATATTTAACTTCTCTTTATTATATATTTAGTATATGCTAACTTTATATTAGGGATTAATACCTATTACTATGCTTTTATCTCTTTATAAACTTATTATATATATTTTTAAATATTTAAATTATTATTTTAAATATTATTATAAGCTATATATTAATATATTTAATAGGCATATATTTTAAATAGAGAAGGGATACAGACTATTACTATAGATATATATAAGAAATAAGCACTTAATTAGTATTATCTTAATAGATATAAAGTATATGCTAAGTATATTTAGGTTTTAGTAACTATTTATATTCTATTTATCCTTCTCTTAACTAGTAAAAATATCTTAAGCATATATTTATCTTTTATTAAATATATATTAAATACAATTTCTATAAGAAGTTTAAAAGATCTTATCCTCTTATTTATTAACTAAAATATTTATAGGATTTATATTTTTACTAAGAAATCCTTTAAACTATATACTAATAGGGTAAGGAATATCTAGATATTAAAAAATAGCTTTAAAGCAAAATAAAACTATAGATTCTTACTATATTATTATAGAAAATATTAAAAATCCCTTTTAAATAGTAGAGTTATACTTAAAAGTATATTAGATTATTTAAAAGTAGTTACTTTTAAGATAATTATAATATAAGGAGAAACTTATCTTTACTAGGGGCTATTTAATAATATATCTATATTTAGTATATGCTTAGTATCTGTTTAGTATAGATTAAATACTAATAAGGCTAATTTATATTTAGTCTATAATAATATATAGAAGATATTATTAAATAATAAGAGCTTTTTAGCTATAGTATTAATAATATATAGCGAAATTATAATAATATTATATAGATCTCTTAATAGATATAGAGAAATAGTAAGATAAAAGTTTAATATACCTTTAAATATATGCTGAATATATCTTTTAAACTAATAGAATTAAAGAGCTATTAATTATTAAATAAATTAATCTTATTTACTATTTAATCTTAATAATCCTTATAATATATCTTTAAATAATAGTAATAATTAATCTTTTAATAAAGATATTAATTTTAAGATTATTTTAATATCTTTATCTAAACCTTTTGCTAAATATATATTAGCTAGAGATAAAATATCTATAGAGTATATATTAAGCAAAGGTTAAAAAAGAAATTAATCTAGAGGTTTTAATTATTATTAGAGCTAGATTTAATTTAAGATTAAGCAGACTAAGCTAAGTTTTAAAAAATTAGACTTAGATTATTATTCTTAATATAGATTAAGTATAGAGTATATATTAAATAGAGGTTAAGGAAAGGGTTAATTTAGAGATTTTAGTTATTATTAAAGCTAGGTTTAATCTAGGATTAAGTAAACTAAGCTAAGCTCTAAATAATTAGACTTAGATTATTATTCTTAATATAGATTAAATATAGAGTATATACTAAATAGAGGTTAAGGAAGAGATTAAAAAAGAAATTAACCTAGAGGTTTTAATTATTATTAGAGCTAGATTTAATTTAGGACTAAGCAGATTAAGCTAAGCTCTAAAGAATTAAACTCGGATTATATTTCTTAATATAGATTAAATATAAAGTATATATTAAATAAAGGTTAAGAAAGGGGTTAATTTAGAGGTTCTAGTTATTATTAGAGCTAGGTTTAATTTAAGATTAAGCAGATTAAGCTAAGCTCTAAAAAATTAGACTTAGATTATTATTCTTAATATAGATTAAATGCAGAATATATATTAAATAAAGGTTAAAAAAGGGGTTAATCTAAAGGTTCTAGTTATTATTAGAGTTAGGTTTAATCTAGGACTAAGTAAATTAAGCTAAGCTCTAAAAAATTAAACTTAAATTATTATTCTTAATATAGATTAAGTAAAGAGTATATATTAAATAGAGGTTAAAGAAGAGGTAGACCTAAAGGTTTTAATTATATTTAAGGCTAAGTTTAATTTAATATTATTTTAATATCTAAAAGGGTTTAAATCCCTTTATTAAATTTAAATAGCTCTACTAGTTTTAATCTAGAATATATATTAACTCTATATTTAATATATATTATCTAGGAGTTAAGTATAGATTCTAAATAGAATAGAGCTTATATATACTATAATAGAGGACCCTTATTAAAAGAAATAGTAGAGACTAATTTTATTATTTAATTAAGAGAAATAATAGAGTAAAGATAATAAGAATTTAAGTAAGAAAGAGAAAGATTATTATAATAGTTTATATAATAAATATATATATTTATATAGCTATAGTTATATAATAAATATATATATATATTTCTTTTTCCCCTATAATAAGAATAAATAAAAAAATAAAGAATATTATATTATAATTATTTAAAGATATAGAAAAATAGTTTTTAAGTATAAGAATTTAGTATTAAATTAAAGTTCGGTATTAATAATTTTTAAGTATAAAAGCTTAATATTAAACTGAAGTTCGGCATTAAATATATGCTTAGGAGAGAGCTAGGCTTAAATATCTATATATTTAAGGCCTCTAAAAACTTATCTTTAAAAGAAAAGATTATAACTTATAAATATAAACTTAATATATACTTTATATATAGAAGAGAAGAACTTATTAATAAACTTAATACTGCGGCTATTAATATTATAAAGATATTTATAACTATAATTATAAGTATAGCTATGCTTTAATTTAATTAATATTTTTTTATTAGTAGTATATTTACTTATATATTTATTATAAGATATAGATTATCTGCGCTTTAATAAAGTTAAGATAAAACCTATATTATAATTTAGTTTAATATATATATAAAATAAATTAGAAGGCTACTTATTATTACTTCTATTATTATTATTTTATAGTAATAAGATATTTTTAGTTTATATAAGGTTAATATATATATAATATAGGTAAGAGTATATTTACTACGCGCTTATAAGATAGAGTTAATAAAGGTATAAGATACTAGAATAAAGGCCGAGATTAATTAAAGTTAATATTAGATATATATTAAATATATTTAAAAAGCCTGCTAAGAGTTATAAGTTATATATAAATAATAATATAAATAGCAATATAAATAGCAAAGAAGATAGTATATAAATTCTATTTATATATTAATATATACTAAATTTATTTTTTAATAAAATTAACTCCTGTAGCTGTTTTTAAACTTATTATTAGTATAAGCTATTTTTTTATAAAATATAATAATATCCTTAATTAGTATATTTCTTATACTAGAAGAAATATTAGCTTAATATAAGCTTTATATATGCCTAAGACTTACTATAGTTTATAAATAAAATTAGTATTTTATTATTTACTAAGCAAAATATATTTAATTAGTATATTATATATTATTAGTATAGCTTTAATATATATAGAATAGATCTTAAATTTATTATAGCCTAATTATTTTTTTATCTATAATTATATTATTAGTCTCTATACTACAGTTTAATACTATAGCAGATTAATATATATCTAGTATATATTAAGGATAATAATATATTCGCCTCTAAGTATGCGGTCCTTATATAGTATTATAACTTTAACTATTAGTATATTATATATATATAAAACTTATATCAGACTTATAATAGGCTATAAATTAATAACTTTACTATATATAAGCGGGCTATTTATATTTATTTATATTTAATAACTATAGAAGCTTAGTATATACTTAGTTAATTTTAAAGAAAGGACTTATATATTCTTATTTATGCTTAAGATAGAAGATCTAGAGATTAGCGTATAAGTATTTTTTTTAGCAATAATTATAGGCACTATTTATATTTAGCGCGCTTCTAATATATATATAATATCTGCTTATTAAATTTTTTATTTTCCTGCTTAGCTATAATATATAAATCTAAGATCTATATTAAATTTAAGTTAGGAACTAGGCCTATTTTTATTTAATATATGCTTAATATTAAGCAGAGATATATTTATTATAATAATATCTATAGTTTATTAAATTATCTGCTAATAAAATTATATTATAAATAAGGAGTTTCTTTAAATATAGTAGTATTTTTATAGTTATATAGCAGTAATATAAAAGAATAGACTATAGTATTATAAAGGCAGGGTAAAGATATTATTAGAGAGGTTAAAAATAATATAAATAATATAAACTTCTATATAATAGGATTTTAATATTGCTTTAGTATATACTTAATAACTGCCTTTATATATACCGCCTTAATAAACTGTATAGAATAATATTAGTTCTAGCTCCCTATATATCCTAGTATTACTCTAACTTATACTTAGCATATACTATAATATAGTATAAAATATATATTATATATAGTTTCTAATAAATATAGTTTACTATAATATAATATAAAAACTTTATTATAAGTTATATAAGCTATATATATGCTAAGCCTACTTAAATGCTATATTAAAACTAACTTAGTATTTAAGCTAAACCTAGATTTTTCTTAAGTAGGCTGAGCTTTTTAGGTGGGCTAAGCTTAGCCCCGGCTAGGCTAAGCTATATCTCGCTTAAAATTAATATTTAATTAGTCTTATCTATTATATAATTTAAGTCTAAATACTTAATAAGTTACTAGTCTTAGTTTATATTAAACTTAAGATTAAAATATATAATTAATTATAAGTATCTTATAAAGAACTTTAATATCTTAAAGTATTTTTTAAATAAATCTAATAGATATTAACTTAATCTACTTATTATAAATATAATATTTAGTCTTATTAAAATTATTAAGTAAATTAAGCTATTAATAATTTTTTAATACTTTTTTTAATTTATTCTTTTATTTTAAGAGCTAAATAATTTTAAAAAATTATATCTATTTAATCAGATACTAATTAAGTATATTTTTTCCTTACTTATTCTATATTATAATAAGAATTCCTTAATATAGTAAGATTAGTCTATTATTAATATTTAGTCCTTTTTATTTTAAATAACTTAAATATTAAAGATTTTCTTTATTTCTTTTAAATTCTTTATTTTATATATTAATTTAAACTTAGTTAAAAAGAATAAGTTTATATAAGATTCCTTAGACTATTTAACTATCTTAGAGGGCTAATAATACTTAGAGAAAAAGAGTATTAGCATATATAGTAAATATAAAAAATATATATATATTTCTTTAGTTAAGGTAATAGATTTTTATATAGAGCTTAGAAAATAATTTTTTTAAACTGCTTAATTTTACTAAAATAAAATTATTACTAAAAACTTCTTTAAAATAAAATCTTTATTATATTAAAAACTACTAGTCTTAACTGCTATTTTATAATATTTCTTCTTAATCTAAACTTATTAGATTAATTAATCTTAATTAATTTAAGAATTTTAAGAAATTTACCTTTAATAATAGTTTAATAAAACTATCTGCTATTATATTCTATATTCTAATAAATTTAATACTAATCTTATTCTTTTAATATAAGTTATATATATAATAGTATATAATATTAATATACTTTAATCTTTTATAAGTATAAATATCTTTAATTAATAATAGTAATATTTAATTATCTTTATAGACCTTAATTAGTGTTAAGGACTTAGCTAGCTCTAGGTTACGTAAACTAGATCCTTTAACTACTTAGCTAAAAAGACTACAATAACTACGCCTAAGCATAGTTAAGCTAGCACCGAACTATATAGCCTAGTAGTTAAGGGTTCCCGGGGGTTCGCGGGGCACTACTAAGGCTAGCGCCTTATATTATAAATATCTTATAAGAGACTTTAATACTTTAAAATACCTTTTAAATAAATCTAATAAATATTAACTTAATCTATCTATTATAAATATAATATCTAGTTTTATTAAAATTATTAAGTAAATTAAGCTATTAATAATTCTCTAATATTTTTTTTAATTTACTCTTTTATTTTAAAGGTTAAATAGTTTTAAAGAGTTATATTTATTTAATAAGATACTAATTAAATATACTTTCTTTTTACTTATTCTATATTATAATAAGAGTTTCTTAATATAATAAAATTAATTTATTATTAATATTTAATCCTGCCTATTTTAAATAATTTAAATATTAAAAATCTTTTTTATTTCTCTTAAGTCCTTTATCTTATATATTAATTTAAACTCTTATTTAAACTAATAAATATTCTCTATTTACTTTATACTAATTAGAATATTATTAATATATACTAAAAGTAAGATTTCTTTTTTAAGTACTATAATAAGTATAGATTAATATTAGTTTAATTTAATCTATATAAAACCTATTTTCTAGAGTATTTCTATATAGGTTTTATTTTAATCCCTTATAGCTTACTTTAAACTATATAGAGATTAAAGAATTTTTAATATTATTTTTAATAGTATATTTATTTCTAGTAAAGATACTATATAAATTTTCTCCTTTAATATTAACTTTATAAAGGTATTATTAATATCTATAATATAGTACTTATAATCCTTTATTATAATAATAACTAAGAATATTTATAATATATTATATTATAAGATAAGAGTAAAGGTATACTTAAAATTAATACTATATTTTTAAATAAATCTTTAAATAATAAAGTATACTTTAAGCTTTTAAAGGGAATTATTTAAATTATATTTTATAGTTAATATTTAATAGCTAATTATAATATTAACTTTTAGTAATAATATAATTACTTTAAAAGTTTTATTTACTTAGAGTATATTTATTTTAACTTTAAATATATCTTCTCTTAATCTATATTAATGCCTAGAAATAGGAGATTTAATATAAGTATTACTTAATATAATTTTTTAATATCTTATTTATTATCTAGTAACTTAATCTCTTTTTTTTTATACTTTATTATATAGAGAATTTCTATATAAGATATAACTTATCTGCTTAATAAGAATAAGGAATTTATTTATAAACTCTTATAATTATTTAGATTATTAAAGTAAGAATAATTAAATATTTTCTTTTATTCTATAATTTTACTATAGTAAAAAGTTTCTTTTTTTTTTAAAGAAATATTTTAATTTCTTTTTAGTAAAATACTTCTTTTTCTTTTTTAAAAAAAATTAAAACTTCTTTATATTTCTCTTTCTAATTATTAATACTATTCTTCTTTTTATTTAAAAATATATATATATTTAAGATAATAGGCTAGGTTATTAATTAATCTCTTAAATTCTTTATTAATATTATATTTAATAATAATTTTTAAAGAATCTTAAGGTTTAAATCTTCTCTTAGTTTATTCTTAAAGAACTTAGCTTAATAGGTTTTAATAGTCTTTCTTATATTTAAAGCTTAAATTTTTTATTATTTATTTATTCTCTTAATATATCTTATAAAAATATAGATTCTGCCTTAATCTATTTATTTATCCCTTTATATATTTTATAATAAAGATTCTAGGTTTATATATAATACTACTTAATATCTTTATACTTTTAAATAATTAATTAATAGCTTAACTCTAATAAAGGCTTTCTCTAAAAATATTTAAACCCTATTAACTATTAGTTTATTTAATACTTTATTTCTAATATATATATTAGTTTAAGCTATTTCTACCTATAATTTAATTAGAAGGTTTAAATTTTTAAATATAACTCTTATTTCTTTTTTAATAGTTTAATATACTTATTCTATAGCTTTATTTTATATTAATATATATAGAACTATTAGTTTATAATAAATACTAAACTATTTCCTTTAAATCTTAAAAAAAATTTTAAATTCTAATATATTATCTAATTATATACTAAGAATTTAGAGACTTATTATTATCTTAACTTCTTTCTTCTATTTATTTAAAATAGAGGCAGTATTAGATTTAGCTCTTATTAAAAATATCTATATTTTTCTTAAAAAGTTATTTATAATTATTAAGAAGTAAATATATTTATTTTTAAATTTTAATATTTAATTATATATATTTATATAAATAAGTTTAAGAATATTAACCTTTTATATATTAGTAATCTCTTTTTTATTTCTAATATTAGCTATAATATATATTATATACTAATAGTTTATTATTACTTTAATAGGCTTTTTTAATATAATTAAGTTATATAAGTTTCTAATCTTTTTAAGTTTAAGATAGTTAATTCTCCTATACTATAATTAATACTTTTCCTTAATTTTATTTTAATAAAATTCTTCTTTCTTCTTAATTTTATTTTAATAAAATTTTTCTTTTTCCTTAATTTTATTTTAATAAAATCCTTCTTTTTAATCTATAATTATAGTATTAAGAGTATCTTTAATAGAGAGTAATATAATAAGTATATACTATAACTTAAGTATTTAATTTAAGAAGACTCTTTTAATAATATAAACTCTATATTTAATAATATCTTAAATTATAACTTTATCTAATTTATTTAATATAGATATTATTCTTTTATTAAAGTATTTATATATATTTAACTATTAGTAGAATATCTTAGTTAATAAGAGATTTACCCTAAGGTTTAATATAAGTAATATATTTTTTAAGTTTAATACTTTCTTATTCTTATTTTTTAAAATAACTATTTCTATATATTTTAAATATAAGATTTCTCCGCCTATATAAATATATCTCTATTAAATCTAAATTAATAGTTCTTTAAAATAATAGTTTTTATTAATTATATATAAACTAATATTATTATCTATATATTATTAAAATAAATTCTTATTAATAATATCTTTTAAAAAATAAATAATTTTATATAAAACTTAGTTATTAAAAATAATTAAGGCTAAAAATTTTAATTAAGATTAGCTTTTTTTAGTATTTAAGATTTTTTCTATATTATATATTCTCTACTTTTTATTTTTTAATTTTTTATTCTTTAAGAATTAAATCTTTTTATAGATTTTATTAATTATCTTTATTATTATCTTATTTTAAATAATAAGATTATTAAATATTTATTTAAAAGACTTCTTTTTTATCTTTAGCTATTTCTTATACTTTTTTAAGCAGTAAATAAAAATAAGTAATCTTTAATATAATAATCTTTCTTATAGATATAGTATTTAATAAGGGTTTATCTATTTTTTATTAAGAATATAGTAATTAGTTTTATTTAAAATTAAGTCTTTATTTCTTCTAGAATAGCTAAAATATTATCTGTCTTTAAATTTTTATATATATTAATTATTGCCTTAATTATAATATATTCTTTAAGTAATATTAAAAATAATTATTATATTTTAGCCTTAAGCTTAATTAAAAAAAATATTATACTATTAAATATTATAATTCTCTTTTCTATTTATTATAACTAATTTTAAATATTTAAAATTATTTATTTAGGAGTTATTTAAAAATATATAAATAATTAAATAAATTAATATTTTTAATTAAAGAGAGTTTTTATATATTTTACTTATAGAGCCTTTTATAATATATATATATTATTAGAGTTAATAAATTTATTTTAATTATCTTTAGATAAATATTTAGTAATTTAATATTAAATAGCTATATTAACCTTATTAAATTAATTATTATATAGTCTTTTAATAAACTTAATAGCTCTTTAATAATCTTTATTAATAAGCTATCTTTTTATATAAATAAACTATTTCTTATAATTCTCCTTTAAAAAGGTAAAAATAGGTTTTTTATTTTTATTTTTTATATTATTTATTAAAGATATAATAATAGTAAATTAATACTTTAACCTTTAATAAGATTTAACCTCTATTAAATTTAATATCTAATATAGTATTAAAATAATCTTATTATAAATTCTCTTATATAAAGATAGCTTATTATTACTAATTTAAACTTAAATATTTAAGATAAAATAGTTTTTACTATATAGCTATTTCTCTTAAATTATTATAAACTTAGGCTTATAATTAGTTAAAAAGAATAAGTTTAAATAAAATTCCCTAGATTAATCTAATAGCTTAAAAAGCTAATAATATTTAAAGAAAAAGAGTATTAGTATATATAGTAAATATAAAGTATATTTATATATTTTTAGTTAAGGTAATAGATTTTATATAAAGCTTAAGAAATAGTTTTTTTAAGCTACTTAATTTTACTAAAGTAAAATTATTCTTAAAGATTTCCTTAAAGTAAAATCTTTATTATACTAGAATTTACTAGTCTTAATTATTATTTCGTAATAAAAAGCTATTTTAAAGAAGATTTAACTAGCTTAAAATAGTATAAAATATATAGAAATAATATCTATATATAATATTTACTAAAAAAATTAAACTCTATAATATAAGCTATATAAAAAGCTAAAATCTCTATTAATTCTAATATAACTATAATAAAATATTTTAATAATTTTATAATAAGACTATTATTATCTAAGAAATAAAAAATTATTTATAATTTAATATTAATAATTATAAATTACTACTTAAAAATAATATTTTATATTTTTACTTATAAAATATTAAAGGTAAATAAAATAGCTAATCTTATTATAAATTATATCTATAATTACTTTAAACCTCTATAATTAATTATATTAAATAAAGAAGTATTATTTATTAATAAATAATAGATAAAACTTTATTACTATATTTAAATTATTAAATTTTTAAGTATTATATTTTACTTTTAGATTAATAGTTAAATTAAAAAATAGAACTAAATATTAAAATATTATCTCTAGGTTTATTTAAATTATAAGTAAGATAATTAAGCATTAGTTAAAAAGAATAAGTTTAAAAAAAATTCCCTAGACTAATCTAATAGCTTAAAAGACTAATAATACTTAAAGAGAAAGAGTATTAGTATATATAGTAAATATAAAGTATATTTATATATTCTTACTTAGGGTAATAGATTTTATATAAAACTTAAGA
>NW_021167174.1:0-39565 GCF_004022145.1 Paecilomyces variotii
TTAGTTTATTTTAATTAAAAAAAATCTCTGTTCCTGTTTAATTACTTTCTGTAATTTTTTTTTATATAGTTATTTAATTCTGCTTTATCTTTTTTTATTTTTTAAAGCTTATTTAATCCTATTATATTAATAGAGTAGTAATTTTTTATAATATCCCTAGCTTCTTTTTTAGAGCTTAAGTTATTTTTAGGCTATCCTAGTATAATTGACTAGATATTATACTTAATTAAGCTAATATTCTTTTGCTTTTCTTTTAGTCTTTATTTAATAATCTCTTTTTATAATATATTCCCCTATATAAGATAAATAACTTCTCTATTCTATCCTTTTAGCTTAAAGTAAAGTTTATAATTTTCTTTTTAATAGATAAGCTTCTAATTTAGAAGGCTTTTTAAATTTAGGTAATAAGATTAAATATAATTAGGAGCCTAATAGAAGTTATATAAATTTAGAGGTATTCTAGATTTTCTAATTAGGTTAAATCCTAAAGGCGCCCTAGCTTATATATTTATATTAGTATTAGGCATATTATTATTAGGCTTCTCTATATACTATATACTATATAATTTTAGTTTTTTAAACTCTTTTATTAATTAATTAATTTATAACTGCTCTATTAACTTTACTTTAGCGCTTTATTATTTAGTCCTATCTTTATTCTTATCTAGGTAAATTCTATTAGGTTTAATAAGAAATTATATATTATCTTCTTTAATTACCTTTTCCTTTATTAAAGTTATTATATCTTAATCTTTCTCTAGTTTATTACTATTAAGGTAGCAAAGAGTTTTAGTTATTCTTACCCTATTTATTATCTCTTTATAAAAATTAGTATATTTAATAGTAGATAAAGTATAATAGTCTATATTTAACTTTTAAACTACTTACTGCTTAAGCTTTTTTAAAAGTTTTTAAAGATATTAAACTTTCTGTAAGTATTAGCTTAACTTATCTAAAGTTATTAGCGCTTTTAATATAGCTTAATATTTTTAGTTATACTCTTTTAAATCTTTAGAATTATTATATTTTATATTTTTAAACCTTTTTAGCTATTAGATATTATATTTCCTTTAATATTTATTATAGTAAGTATATTTTTATTTAGTTATTTCTGCTAGTTTTAGGTAGTTTTTTTTTTTATATTTAAGTTAAATATTTATCTATAATAATACTAACGGGCTATAATAATCTATAAATTATTTAGTTTTTTTCTCTTCTAAGAGTTAATTTGCTTTATACAGCCTTTTAAAAAGCCTTAGGTAATAAGTAATATTATCCTCTTTAAAATATAATGCCCTAGAATTTCTAAGCATTAGTATTTATAGAGTTAATATAACCTAAATTAGCTATATTATTAATAGTCCTATATTTTTAAATACCTAAGCTGTCTATATCTTTAAACCTAATAATATTAAAGAGCTAGAAGTCTTTTTATCTTAACTAATGCTAAAAAGATTAGTATTTTTCTTTATATTTTTTTAAAGGAATAGTAATAAAGATAATAATAAGAAATTCTTCTACTTTTTAATAAATAGTTCTTATTTAATAATTTCTTATTTCTTCTAAATTTTTACTTCCCTTTTATATTTATTAAGCTCTTCTTTATATTTAGCAGTCCTTCCTTACTCTTATTATTAATATATATTTTTACCTTATATTATATTTACTATCTTTACTAATTTAAGAGATATATTTATCTTTTTTTATTTATAGTAATAATCTTCCTTAACTATTTTATTTATCTTTTTACTACTTCTTACCCCTTTTTTTAGCTTTAGTTTTAACCTCAGCTTTTAGTTCTTCTTTCTCCCTTATTTTTGCTTAATATTTTAATACCCCTTATATTTAACTCTAATTTATTATAGGAAGATATATTAAGATTTAGTATAAAGTCTTTAAGCAAGGAGGTATTAAGAAAGAAAAGAAGGGTATTTAGTTTTAGAGCTTAGAGTAGAGCTAAAGAAGAAGCTCTAGCTATAAACTAATATAATAAATTAATAATAATTTAATGCTGAACTGATACTAAATAATAATAGAAAGGAAAAGCTAATTATTTTATTCTAAATAATTAAAAGGTATTATCTCCTTACTGTTCTTCCTTCTCTCCTGCTTTATTTATAGACTTTTTAAAGACTTTAAGTAAAAGTATATAACCCCTTAACTAATTACATTTTTTATAGTAATTCTCCCTACTATAATACCTCTAGAAGAAACTTAATTAAAAGAATTTTAGCCTATTCTATATTATTAAGGTTATTAGCCTATATATTTATTAGCTTAACTTGCCTGCCTTAATATATATTTATCTTATATTTAATATTAGCTTATTTTACCTTATTATTAAAAACCTTATATTTAAATAGAGATAATCTTTATTACTACTTATTAAAGTTAATAGCCTTAAAGAATAAGTTATTAAAAATATCTTAGATTCTTAATAAGAATACTATAAATATAGAAGCCTTTAACTATAATATATTATTAAATAGTTAAGCTATAATAACTTAATTAAAGAGCCTATATATTATTTATAATATACCTAGGAGATTATTATAAACTTCTATTGCTATTACTTAAATAAGCTAAAGCCTAGAGATAATTTTAATAAAGCTTAACCTTAAGAAGGGGAGTATTATTATAGTGTTAATATAGGGGATAAGATAATTAATCTATTAGCTAATACTTATTTAATTTAGAAGAATAAGGTCTATACTCTTCTAAATTATATAAGGAATTATATAATCTTATAAAGATATTTTTAATATATAGCTTAATCTAAATTTAAATTTCTTAAGCTATATTTTATTTACTAAGCCTGCCTATAATAGCCTATTTTAGTCTAAATTAGCTAGATAGAGATTCTATAGCTAGTCTTAGTATTAACTACCTTATTCTATTTATTCTAACCTGCTCCTCGAGCCTATACCTTAATAAGTTTAGAGAAAATCATTTCTTAAGCTTAATAAAAAATCTATTACCCTAACTAAGAATATAAAAATATATTTTATATTTACTATATATGCTAATACTTCTTCTTCTTAAGTATTATTAGCCCTTTAAGCTATTAGATTAGTCTAGGAATTCTATCTAAACTTATTCTTTTTAACTAATTATAAGCCCGGGTTTATAATAACTTAGGAGAAATAGCTATATAATAAAAACTATTCTATCTTAAATATTTAAGTTTAAACTAATAATAATAAGCTATTCTTATATAAGAGAACCTGTAATAAGACTGCTTTAATACTATATTAAATACTAAACCTAATAAGAGTTAGATTCTATTAAAAGTTAAAAAATTAATCTATTATTATTATATTTTTAATAAAAGATAAAAATAGTAAGAGAGATAAACTTATTTTTACCTTCTTAAGGGAGAATTATAAGATATAATTTTTATATATAAAAAAGTAGCTCTTTAATAAGAATTGCTAGAATACTATTAAATTATTTAAAGAAAAAAAGAAAAGCTAAGATAAAAAGATATTTAGAAAGACTAATATAATTATATAATATTAAATTATTAAATACCTCTTAAACAGTAATTAAAAGAACTTTATAAATTTATTTAATATAGAGGATCTATAAAAGAGACTATAAATAAAATATAAATAATCTCTCTCTACCTAGAAATATTAGCTTATTTAATAATATATATAATTTCAGATAACCTCTAGATAGATAATTTTAAATGCTTAAGGATAATTAGACTTAATAGAGAAAAAAATTAAAGCATATAATAAAGATATATCTTTTTTAATTAAACTTAAAGCTAGGATTTAATAATTACTCTTAGCCTTATTTAAAGAATATATTACTATTAAAATAGCAATTAATATATAAATAAGCCTAAATATAAATAAAATCCTAAGTATTTTAAAAAAGGTAAAAGCTTAACTCTAGATAAAGCTAATTATTATATTCTTTATTAAAAATAAATAAACTCTAATTAAATATTATATCTGCAAGAAAGATTACTATATTAAAAACTGCTTATTTCTACCTATTACTTAGAAAAATATAAGAGATAGCTAAAAATAAAAAAAAGAGTTTCTTAAATAAATATTTAACAGTCTTATTATCTAAGATAAAAAAATAATAAACTTAATTACTAAACTCTATAAGGAGGTTTAATTTTTAAAGAGTAAAAGATTAAAAAATAAAAAATATAGAGTATATAAAGCGGAAGAAATCTTAGACTCTAAGAAGAGTTAATTTTAACTAAAATCTTTAACTTTAGTTATTTTTAATAACTAAGTCTTATATAAGATTGCTTATTTTTTAAAAGATATTACTAGTAAGAATCTATCTTAATAATATATAGATAATAGTACTAGTTTATATATAATTAATAAAAACTACTACTTTAAAAGACTATTAATTTAGATTTAATAAAGGTATATCTATATAGGCAGAGGAATCTTATATTTAAAATATATAAAAATAGCTATTTTAAGAGATAAGAATAAAAAAGAGTTAGACCTAGAAAATATATTATTTATATTAAACCTTAGGGTAAATCTCTTATTAACTAAGATATTTTACTAGCAGTTAAATATATATAAGTATTTTAATAAAAGAATAATATTATATTAAATAAATTAGATAAGGTTATAATTTAAAGTACTATTAAATATAGAGTCTATATTATTAAAAAGATCTTCTTAGACTAAATATTAAAGTTATAATATATACTTATTATACTATTACTTATTAAAGATACCTTTAATATTATAATTATAAACTAAGAGAAAAGACTTCTTTAAAATAAAATTATACTCTTATTTTATTAAAATAAAATTAAGAAAGAGTATTAATTATAGTATAGGAAAATTAGCTATTTTAAACTTAAAAAGGTTAGAAACTTATATAACTTAACTATATTAAAAAAACCTATTAAAGTAGTAATAAACTATTAATATATAATATATGCTATAGCTAATATTAGAAATAAGAGGAGGATTACTAATATATAGAAGGCTAATATTCTTAAACTTATTTATATAAATATATATAATTAAATACTAGAGTTTAAAAATAGATATATCTATTTCTTAATAGTTATAGATAATTTTTTAAGGAAAATATAAGTATTTCTAATAAAAGCTAAATCTAATACTGCCCCTATTTTAAATAAATAAAAAAGGGAGATTAAGATAGTAATAGGTCTCTAAATTCTTAGTATATAATTAAATAATATACTAGAACTTAAAAATCTTTTTAAGACTTAAAGAAAATAATTTAGTATTTATTATAAACTAATAGTTCTATATATATTAATATAGAACAGAGCTATAGAATAAGTATATTAAATTATTAAAAAAGGAATAAGAGCTATATTTAAAGATTTAAACCTTCTAGTTAAATTATAGGTAAAGGCAGCTTAAACTAATATATATATTAGAAATAGAGTATTAAATAGACTAATAATTAATAGGGTTTAAATATCTCTAAAAAAAGCCTTTACTAGAGTTAAGCTATTAATTAATTACTTAAAAATATAGAGATATTAAATAATATTATATATAAACCCAGAATCTCTACTATAAGGTATATAAAAAAATAAGTTAATAGATTAAGGCAGAATCTATATTTTTATAAAATATATTAAGAGAATAAATAAATAATAAAAAATTTAGGCTTTAGATATAAAAAAGATTATTAAGACTTATTAAGCTAAGTTTTTTAAAAATAAATTAAGAAAAAACCTAGATCTTAAAATTTCTTAAAGATTATTACTGAATATAGTATTAATAAAAAATTTAAGGGGTTAATTAATAACTTAACCTATTATTTTAAATATATATATATCCTTAAGTAAAAAAAAATAATATTAAAAATCAGGAGAAGAGCTATAAAGAAATTTTAGTTTTTCTTTAAAAAAAAAAAGAAGTTTTTTATTAAAAAGAAATTAAGATATTTTATTATAATAAAATTATAGAATAAAAAAAAATACTTAATTATCCTTATTTTAATAATCTAAATAATTATAAGAATTTATAAATAAACCCCTTATCTCTACTAAGTAAATAAGTTATATCTTATATAGAGATTCCTTATATAGTAAAATATAAGAGGGAGAAAATTAAGTTACTAGATAATAAATAAGATACTAAAAAATTATATTAAGCAATACTTATATTAAATCTCCTACCTCTAGGTATTAATATAAACTAAGAGAAGCATATAAAATAAATATTAAATATTATAATAGCAGTATATATAATAAAGGAGTATATTCTAATCTTAAACTTATATTATACTATAATTAATAACCCTACTTAAGATAAACTATAGTAAAGTGTATTTAAAGCTAAAATAAATATATTTTAAGTAAATAGAACTTTTAAAATAGTTATATTATTATTAAGAGCTAATATTATAATTAGCTATTAAATATTAGCTATAAAGTATAACTTAAATAGTTTCCTTTAAAAGCTTAAAATATACCTTATTACCTAAGAATTTATTTAAAAATATAGTATTAATTTTAAATATACCTTTACTTCTATTTTATAATATAATATACTATAAATATTCTTAGCTATTATTATAATAGAGAATTATAAATGCTATATTATAAATATTAATAATATCTTTATAAAGTTAATATTAAAGAAGAAAATTTATATAATACTTTTATTAAGAATAAATATACTATTAAGAATAATATTAAAAGTTCTTTAATCTCTATATAATCTAAAATAAGCTATAAGAGATTAGAATTAAACCTATATAAAAATATTCTAAAAAATAGATTTTATATAGACTAATACTAATCTATGCTTATTATAGTATTTAAAGAAAAAAATCTTACTCCTAATATATATTAATAATATCTTAATTAGTATAAAATAAATAAAGAATATTTATTAATTTAAATAAGAGTTTAAATTAGTATATAAGATAAAAGACCTAGGAGAAATAAAGAAAATCCTTAATATTTAAATTATCTAAAATAGGAAGGACTAAATATTAATAATAGATTAATCTTACTATACTAAAGAACTCTTATTATAATATAGAATAAGCAAAAAAAAAGTATATCTAGTTAATATCCTATTAAACAGATATAACTCTTTAAAATTATTTAGCCCTTAAGATAGAAGAATAAACTAGAAAAAGTATTAAAAGATTATTAATAGTCTAATCTATTTAATAATTTTAATAAGACTAGATATTATATTTATAATAGGTAAATTAAATTAATATCTATTAAATCTATTTAAAAAGTATTTTAAAATATTAAAGTCTCTTATAAAATATTTATAATTAACTATATATCTTAGTCTTAAGTTTAATATAAACTGAGACTAGTAACTTATTAGGTATTTAGACTTAGATTATATAATAAATAAGACTAATTAGATATTAATCTTAGAGAATATTTTTATTTTAGCTAATAGTCTAGTAAGCTAATTAAATAAAAAGTAAAAATCTATTATAACTTTAACTATAAAGGCTAAATATATAGCTATATATTAAGCTATAAAGTAGTCCTAATAATTAGCCCTTTTTTTAAAAGATATAGAATATAGATATTATATTAGTCTAAATAAATTTAAGCTAATAATAAGGGAAGAGTAAGCTTTTATTATTAATTCTTCAGTTAAGGTTTATAGAGATAACTAAGTATTATTATTACTAATTAGAGATACTTATATCTATAAGAGATTAAAGCATATTAATATTATATACTACTATATATATAACCTATACTAAAAGAATAAGATTAATATTAAATTTATTAGAATATAGAATATAATAGTAAATAGTTTTACTAAACTATTATTAAAAATAAACTTCCTAAGATTCTTAAGTTAATTAAGATTAATTAACCTAGTAAGTCTAGACTAAGAAGAAGTATTATAAAATAGCAGTTAAAACTAGTAGATTCTAATATAATTAAGATTTTACTTTAAAAAAATCTTTAGGAATAATTTTACTATAATAAAATTAAGCGGCTTAAAAAAAACTACTTCCTAAGTTTTATAAAAAATCTATTACCCTAACTAAGAATATAAAGATATACTTTATGTCTATTATATATATCAATACTTCTTCTTCTTAAGTATTATTAGCCCTTTAAGCTATTAGATTAGTCTAGGAATTCTATCTAAACCTATTCTTTTTAACTTAAAGCTTTATATTAATTATTAAGCCTTAAATAATATTATTATAAAAAATAGATATTTTTTATTTAAGGTAAATAAAATGCTTAACTAATTAGTTAGCTCTAAAATCTTTATTAAGCTTAATCTTAGAAATACTTATTATTAGATTAAAATCTATTATAAAAATAAATAAAAAATAGCCTTTTAAACCTATTATAAGTATTTTAAATATTTAATTATATTATTTAGCTTATATAATATTCTTATTACTTTTTAAGCCTATATTAATTAAGTATTATAGGGGTTATTAAATATCTATTATATTATATATTTAGATAATATCTTAATTTTCTTTAACTCTATTAAGAAGTATAAGAGATATATAGTATAAGTCTTAAAAAGACTATAAAAATATAAATTATATATAAAGTTATTTAAATATAAATTCTATAAGAAAAAAGTTAAATTCTTTAATTTCTTTATAAAAAAAAATAAAATAGAGATAAATTTTAGTAAAATAAAAACTATTAAAAATTAGCTAAAGCTTAAATTTTCTTAAGATTTACTAGATTTTTTAGAAGATTTATCTATAATTACTCTATAAAAACAGCTCCTTTAATTAGTCTATTAAAAGGAAGTATCTAGGGAAAAAAGACTAAAATATTTACTTAGATTAAAGAGGCTATAAAGGTATTTAATAAACTAAAGTTAATATTTTTAACTCTATTAATATTAAGGTATTTTAATTTAAAGAAGCTAATATAACTTATAATTAATACTTTAAGATTCGCCCTTACTATTATATTTTTTTAAGAAGATAATAATAAAATAAGTCTAAATATTAATTTAGAAATAGCTTTAAGAATTAAGACTAGGATAAATTATAATATTATATTTAAGAACTAGTATTCTATAGTATATTATGCCTAGAAGTTTATTAAAATAGAGGTATATTATAAGGTCTATAATTAAAAACTCTTAGCTATTATTAATATTTTTAAATATTAGTAATATTATTTAAAAAATAATAAATACCTTATATAAATATAAAGTAACTATATAAACCTGCGCTATTTTTTTACTATAAAGATATCAAATAATAAATAAGCTTAATAGGTAAAATTATTAGCAGTATATAACTTTTAAATTAAATATAAGCTAAAATAGTTTAATATTATAAATACTCTGTTTAAAAGGGTAGATTTTAAACTATTTAAAATTAAATTCTAGATAAGATTACTTCTAATCCTTTAAAAAAAGCTTTAATATAAAGCTTAGGATAAATATATATAAAAAGATAATTTAAAGCATAAACCTATTAAAGCGGGCAGTATAAATAGTCTAAAATATTTAATATAAAAAATACTAATTATTAAGGTAATTAAAGAAGAGTTTATTTAAGATATTATAATTCTTAGCTTACTCTTTATATTAAAACAGCTTTAAATAAGAGATACTTTTATTTTAAAAAAAATTAGAAAATTAAAAGTATATACTCCTAGAAATAGCTTAAAGATAGTATAGAGAATAGATAATAAAGGACTATTATAAAAGAGTAATACTATATTTATACTAAATATACTTACTATAAAGTAAGAGCTTTTTTAAATATATTATAATAACCTTTATATAAGATACTAAAGTATTAAAAAGACTAAAAAGCTGCTTTAAAGAAGATTTAACTAGCTTAAGATAATATAGAATATATAGGAATATATATTTATATATAATATTTACTAAAAAAATTAAACTTTATAGCATAAGCTATATAGAGAGCTAAAATCTCTATTAATCCTAGTATAGCTATAATAAAATATCTTAATAGATTTTATAATAAGACTGCTATTATTAGAGAAATAAGAAGTTATCTATAATTTAATATTAATAATTATAGATTACTACTTAAAAATAGCGCTTTATATCTCTATTTATAAAATATTAAAGGCAGATAAAATAATTAACCTTATTATAAATTATATTTATAACTGCTTTAAACCTTTATAATTAATTATATTAAATAAAGATATACTATTTATTAATAAATACTAGATAAAATTTTACTACTATATTTAAATTACTAGACTTTTAAATATTATATTTTACTCCTAGACTAATAGCTAGACTAAAAGATAAAATTAAATATTAGAATATTATCTTTAAGTCTACTTAAACTATAAATAAGATAATTAAGTATTTTTATTAATTATAGCAGAGTTTATATATAATAACTTAATTTATATTTTTACTAGTATAATTTTCTTTTATATTATTTATAGATTTAACTCTAAGAATTAAAATAAATATAACTTTAAGAAGTAAATAAATATATTAATAGTTAATAATTAATTAAAAAAACTTATTAAAATATATACTTAATGTAAGAAATAGGGGTTCTTAAAGATCGCTAATAAATTACTTCGCCAGCAATTATAATAAGAGGAGTAGCAGCTTCGCGTACCCAGCTCAAAGAAGGATCTATTAGCGAGATAAAGGATTAACTATTGCAATAAAGGGTTTAACTAGTATAGAGAAGGGTCTATACTAGAGGGTTCTAGTAGTAAAGAGTCTATATAAGTAAGAAAATAGTAGAGTATATATTATATTAGAATAGATTGCTAGCTTCTAGTAAAATAATAATTTAAAGCCTATTTATATTCTAAATCTTAAGTACTTCCTAGCTTTATCTTATATAAATCCTAAAAGCGGGGAGAGCGGGGTTTAATTAATTACCTTAGTATTATATTTAGATTTGGGGCTTTACTATAATTCTGCGAGCTTATACTTTAATAAGAAGCTAGGGGTATAACAGTATCCTCCCCCTTTTTAAAGGCTTATCCTTGAGCTATTATAAAGTTATTATATTAAATATAAAGTATAGCTTTATAGAGGTTTATAATATAATAAATAAAGGAGCTTCTTACCGCCTTTATAGCAAAGGGTTAAGAAGTTATATAAGCTAGGAGTGTTATTTATATAATATTATAAGGTTAAAATTTTAACCCTTAGTAATTATCTTCCTATCTCTTACTATATATAGCTCCTAGTCCTAAATATATTTAAATAAAGATCTAGATATGTTTTTAAGGTTATAATAATACTAATAGTATAGCAGTTTATTAAACTTAAGAAATTAGTTATTTTTTTATTAGTTTTTAGAGCTTCCTACTTTAGGGGTAAGTTATCTTAATTAACTATATTAATATAAGCTAATTTAATTTAGATAATGTCGCCCTAAATTTATTTTATATTTAAGCAATATAAAAAGACTCCTTAAGTAAGTGTTCTAGTATAAGATTTTATATATTATATACTGATTTCTATAGTATTAATAGCCTAAGGATATTATCTCCCCCTCTAGGGAGTTATTTCCTTCTCCTACTTTTAAGATAGAGGATATAGCTATTATTATTATAATACAGCTAAATCTAGTTGCTATTATAATATTAGAAAATAATCCCCTAACTACTGCTAAGATATTAGGGATTTTAGCCGTTATTATAATGCTAGAGAGACTACTTCCTTAGATAAGTATTACCCCTTTTATGGCTATTAATAGGTTAATATCTTTATTTACCCTAGGTTCTGTAGAGGATCTATTAGCTAAGATAAATATTATGCTAGAATTAAGGCGTAGGAGATTTATACTTTTATTAGATTAGCCTTTTTTTATAATCTTAGCTATTATATAGGCGGGTTTATCTAATTTAATAATAGCGCTAAAAAGCCTATTAAAGAGAAAGAGGACTTATTTTATTATTAGGCTAGCTGCTATAGCTAAGCTAAGGATAACTCTTATTTATACTATAAAAAGGCCCTAGAGATAAAGCGCAAGGCGTGAGGAGGTTATTAATATAAGGATTTAAACTAAACTAGCTGTTATTAAGATATTAATTAAAACTACTATTATTGCTATTACTAATATAATAATAGAGAATAGCCCTATTATCTCTTAGCTAGGTAAGAAGTTTTCTCTAGTGCCTTAAAAGATATGCCTTTATTATTTAAAGGGGCTAATTAAGAATTTAGCACTTTAATATATTTATGCTAATATTAATATTAAGTGCAATTATTGCAGTTGTAAGTATAAGCCCTATATTTTAGTCTTATTAGTTTATAAGGATAAGCTTACTTATCTATAGAGCCTTAGCTAAGAGGCCTATCTCTTAGGTAATTATAGGTCTTTTAAGAAGGCTTATAATAAGTATAAATTCTTTATAAAGGTATATTTATATAAAGCGCCTATTAAGATAAATATAGATAAGCTTATATCTACTGTTCTATTAACTCTATTTTTATATAAGTAGTTTATAATATAGCTTTAGCAGGAGTTGCTTAAATTATTTTATTTAATAGTATTAAATCTGTAATATATGTAAGAAATTATATATATTACTTATAATATTCCTCCTTTCTCTAATAAGAAGGAGAATAAATCTGTATTAATAGGGTTCTATAATAGTAAAGTAAATAAGTAGGGGGGATTAATTTTAGGCCTGTATTTTTAGTTTCTGCTAGAGATAGCCTAGTTAAAATAAATTTATTTCTAGATAGATTAGCTTTTTATATCTTTATTAAAACTCTTAAACCTTTATAAATAGATAAATAGAAAAAGAGTAATATAAATTTAATAATAAAATAGTTAAATAAAACCTATAAATTTAATAAAAAAAAAGGGAAATTTTATTAGTTCTGTTAACTTCTTTTTTTAAAGCTTCTTAGAGCCTTTCTTAGAGAGGTTTTATTAATAGCTTATATTATTATCTTAAATTTAGTTAATATATCTTAAGCGTACTTAAGATTCTCCTTAGGTTATTATAAATTTTTATAATCTAGATAGCTCTTTTATTTAATTAAATATTACTTCTTTCCTTATATTATCTATTTATCTAGAATAGCTTTAATCTCTTATTCTAGTTTATTATTTACTAAGATTAGGTTTAAATACTTAGGTTTAACCCCTAATCTTTAATAGTAGGGCTCTAATAGGGAGATATAAAAGACTAGGTATATTTTGCTCAGGCTTTTTAAGAGCTTAAGCTAATAGGCTTAAATTCTAATTCTCTCTATAACTTTATAAGGTCTTAAGTATTTTATATCTAGTTTTTTAATTAGTTAATCTGTCTTTAAGTTTTTTATTAAAAGGCAGACTCGGTCTCCTATTATATAGGATCTAGGCTTATATTTTTTATTATAATATTTCTATTATATAGTAATAGCCTTTTAAAGGGATTTTTTTAATTAGGTATATATTTTAGTAAGTTCTTTTAATTAATTATTAACTATTAGTATATTTATTTGCTTTCTAGAGTTATATTTATCTTAACTCTTAGGATTAAATTTATAGATAATGCGAAAGGGAGTTGTACTTATAGAGGTATAAATTAAATTATTATATATAAATTCTGCTATAGTTAATAAGGATACCTAATTATTTTACTTATAGTTTAAGTAGACCTAGAGATAATATTTTAATATCTAGTTCTGCCTTTTAATCTAGCTATTAGTCTAGGGGTAAAATATAGTACTTAAAAGTCTAGTAATTTAAATATAGCAGTAAAGTTCTATCTAGTATTTATTAGTAAATAATATCCCTTTATCTAATATAATTAACTATAGAGGTTTAAAGCAGTTATAGATATAATCTATAATAAGGTTAGCTATCTTATCTATCTTTAATATTTTATAGATAGGGATATAGAGCGCTATTTTTAAGTAGCGGTCTATAATTACTAATATTAAATTATAAATAATTTCTTATTTCTCTAATAGCAGCAGTCCTATTATAAAATCTATTAAAATACTCTACTATAACTACGCTAGGATTAGTAAAGACTTTAGCTTTTTATATAGCTTATATTATAGAGTTTAGTTTTTCTGGCAGATATTATATATAGATATATATTTTTATATATCCTGTATTATTTTAGGCTAGTTAAATCTTCTTTAAAGCAGCTCTTTAATCTTCTTAACGCCTTAATGCCCTATATAAAGGTTATTATAATATATTTAAAGGAGCTCTTACTTTATAGCGGGTATATCTAATATAAATATAGTATTACTCTTCTATAATAATCTTTTATTATTTATTCTCTATACTATCTCTAAGCTATCTTTAGGAATATATGCTTTTAATTCTTTAATTTTCTCTAAAATAAAGGTATTCTTTGCTTAAAGCTATTTTAATATAAAGAGTAGGCTAAGAGTTATAGCATCTTAAATAGACTCTTCCCTAATTACTTTAATAACTAGTATTTTTTATATTAAATATTCTAGACTATTTATACCGCCCACTTTAATAAGTTTATACTCTAAACTACTTTCTTATATATACTTATCCTAAGCTTTATACTAAAGCTTTTTTTAGAGGGTTAGAAGTAATCCTATCTAGGATTTAGATTTAAATAGTTTAAAATCTGCCCTTTTAAATAGGGTATTTATAGTATTAAGCTATTCTAGCTTATATTTAATTTAAAAGTTATATACTGCTAATAGTT
Organism: Paecilomyces variotii; assembly: GCF_004022145.1. Classification (NCBI taxonomy): domain Eukaryota; kingdom Fungi; phylum Ascomycota; class Eurotiomycetes; order Eurotiales; family Thermoascaceae; genus Paecilomyces; species Paecilomyces variotii. The sequence continues at coordinate 14,609 of NW_021167174.1, forward strand.
CTACTTATTAAGCTTACCTATTATTTAATATTTTTATAGTAAAGAAATAATATAAGTTTGTGTAATTGCTTTATATTTATATAGAATATCTATTACCTTCTAGGTAATAATATTAATGTTTAAAAGTATTAATAATAGCTAGGAGTTCTTAGTTATAGACCTTGTAATATGCCTTTATTTTAGTAAACTTCTGGGTATAATATACTATAGGGTGCTAGTTCTTAAATATAGTTTATTAATCTATCTAAGTTTTAATTCTTAGACCTATCTCTAATCTAGCGCCTAAAGCTATTTTATTACTATCTCCCTAAAGGAGTATAGTAGTAAGAGTAAATCCTAAGATATTAATCGTAAGTATTATTAGCTTTTTTAGATTAAAATGCCTTAGTACTAGCGGAGTTATAAAAGCTAATTTTAGCTTATTAAATACTTTCGCGGTTTCTTTAATCTAGATAAATATTTTAGTTTTCTTCCCCCGGATACTTTTTTTTAATAAACTAGTTAAAGGAGCTGTTTTTATAGAGTAGTTATAGATAAATCTTCTAAAAAATCTAGTAAATCTTAAGAAGACCTGAATTTTTTTAAAGGATTTAGGCTTTAGCTAATTTTTAATAGTTTCTATTCTGCTAAGATCTATCTTTATTTTATCTTTCTCTATAAGGAAATTAAGGAATTTAACCCTTTTTTTATAGAATTTATATTTAGATAATTTCGCATATAATTTATATTCTTACAGTCTCTCTAAGACCTGCACTATATATCTTTTATACTCTTTAATAGAGTTAAAAAAGATTAAGATATTATCTAAATATATAATATAATAGATATCTAATAATCCCTGTAATATTTAATTAATATAGGCTTAAAAAGTAGCGGGAGTATTATATAGGCTAAATAATATAATTAAGTACTTAAAATACTTATAATAAGTTTAGAAGGCTATCTTTTATTTATCTCCGCAGCAGATTCTAATCTAATAATAAATATCCCTAAGATTAAGCTTAATAAAGATCTTAGAGCTAACTAATTGGTTAAGTATTTTATTTATCCTAGGTAAAAGATATCTATTCTTTATAGTAATGCTGTTTAAGGCTTAATAATTAATATAAAGCCTTAATATATTATCTACCTTAGGAATAAATAGAATAGGTACTCTTGTAAGGCTTATTAATAGTTATATTTACTCTTTTTATTATATATCTTTAAGATATTTATATAAAATATTAAGTTCTTTAGTAAAGAGGTTATAAAGTCTCTCTTATAAAGGCGCTGTACTATCTAAGAGTTTAATCTTATATTTATTTATTTTAGCGGGTAATATATTTATTCTTTTTTTTAAAAAGACCTCTATATACTTTTTATATTTTAAAGGTAAGTTTTTTAGAATAATAGGGTTAATTTGATCTCTGTAGAGTATCTAAATTATCTCTTCTCTTATTATCTTAGAGAATTATTAAGTATTTTTAATCTTTATTTATAATTATTATAGAATATAATATCTTTAAGTTATTAACTCTTAATCTATAATAAGATTAATAGCTTATAATTATAATTTCTTAAGAATAATAAATAATCTAGGTATTAAGATAATATAAAAGTATATATCTGCCTTTTCTATAGTTTCTTCGGAGTTAATAATATAGATCTCCGCTTTAAAGAATCTATATTTCTAAATCTTATACTTGTTAATAGATTTAAAGTTTATATACTATTAGAGATTTAGGGGAATTCTATATTATATAGCTATATTTAAGCTAATATAGCACTAAGCTAAACCTAAATTAATAAAAGCCTTATCTTTAAATATATTATTAGGTAGGTAAAGTTATATTAAAGTATATAAAGACTTTTTACTTATTTTAGATCTTTTATTATAAAGGGCTATAATAGTCTTAAGTTTTTCTCTTTTAAGAGAATCTTTCTTTTTTAGATATAATTTAGATCTTTATATATAATCTCTTTTATTATAATTAAAGCAGCGGCCTTCTTTTTTAAGCTAGTCCTATTTTATTAATAATCTGAATTTCTTCTTTTAGGGTTTATTTATCTTCTCACGCTAGTTATTAGTCTCCTTTCTCTTTTACCCTGAGATAGAGTCTTTTAGCGCGCTTTATATTAATCTACTTATGTTTAGTATAATAAAGAGGTTTAAGGATTTATTTTTCTTTTAATTTATTTCCTAATTAGTAGCTAAAAATATTAATTAGTTAAGGTTAATTAGGAGATCTTAATAGTTTAATAAACCTGTTTAAACTTTAAGTTATAATTTTGTATAAAAAATATAAGACTAAATAATCTTATTATTATTAAATCCTTTATCTTAGTTTAGCTTCGCGCGAGCTTGTTTAAAATAATATAGAAAAGCTCTAGCAGTTTAATTTAAATATTAGGTTAAGGTATAAAAGTAATTTATTATATTTTATCCCTAATAATGCGGATTATTAAGTAAGTTTAATAATTAACCTTTAAACCTATTTTAGGTTAGTATCTAGAAGTTAGAATCCTTTTACTAGTAAATCTAAGATTAAGCAAGTTCTTTATCTAGTAAGGCTGCAGTGTAGGTAACTTTCTTATTTTCTATCTTAAATAATAAAGCATTATAGGCTAAATATTTATTTATATACTAGTATTACTAGTAATAGGTATTAAGTATAATAGCTCTATACCTCTGCAGTTCAGATAATTTAAGCCTTAATTACTTATTAATATAAGTAGCAGCAAGAAGCTATAGGAGGTTTCTCTTTATTAATAGATTATTTTCTATTTAGGATTAATCTCTCTCTAGGCCTATTAGAATATCTCTTAAGGTTTATAAGCTAATTTTAGTAATTAGTTACTGTAAGCTAAGTTTAATAATCTCTAAACCCTTTAGAGTATATATTATAGGCTAAGAGCTAGGACTCTTATTCTCTAAGTTATAGAATATATTAATATAGCTACTTATATCGCTAAATAAAGTAATCTAAATTATAAGGAATAGGGGTTCCTAAAGATTATTAATAAATTACTCTACTAGTAATTATAATGAGAAAAGTAATAGTTTTATATATTTAACTTAGAAAAGAGTCTACCAGCAAGATAAAAGATTAATTATTATAATAAAGGGTTTAACTAATATAGAGAAGGGTCTATACTAAAAGATTCTAATAATAAAGAGTCTATATAAGTAAGAAAATAATAGGGTATATATTATATTAGAATAGATTGCTAGCTTTTAGTAAGATAATAATCTAGAGCCTATTTATATTCTAAATCTTAAATATTTCCCAGCTTTATCTTATATAAATCCTAAAAGCAGGGAGAGCGGGGTTTAACTAATTACCTCGGTATTATATTTAGATTTGGGGCTTCGCTGCAGTCCTGCGAGCTTATGCCCTAGCGGGGAGCTAGGGGCATAATACTTAATTAAAAGAATTTTTTTAAAAGATTATTACTGCATAATAAAAATATTATAATAAGAAATATAAGCCTAGATCTTATATAATAGAAGACTAAGTTTACCTTTTAATAAAGAACTTAAAAATTAATTAATTAATTAAAAAACTAGATATAAAATACTTAAGACCTTATAAAGTTATAGAGAGAATTAAAACTTAAGCTTATTAATTTAAGCTCTTAAAAAGCCTAAGTAAAATATATTTAATTTTTTATATCTCTTTATTAGAGCTTTATTATTAAAGACTAAAGGCTAAACTTAAATATTTAAACTTAATCTTAGTAAATAATAAACTAAAATAAGAGATTAAAGCTATTTTAAATAAATAAATAATATAAGAAAAGAAATAATATTTAATTAAATAGAAAAGCTATCTAGATTATAAAAATTTATAATAGCTTAAAAAAGACCTTAAGTATATTTAAAATATATTAGCTAAATTTAAGGTAATAATATAAACTATTAATAAGATCTCTTTAAAAAAGGCTCTAAGAAGCTTTAGAAAAAGAAGTTAATAAAATTAATAAGATTTTCCTTTTTTTTCTTATTAGATTTTTAAATTTTATTTAATTATTTAATTATTAAATTTATATTACTCTTTCTCTATTTATTTATTTATAAAGGTTTAGGAGTTTTAATAAGGATATAAGAAGCTAATTTATCTAGAAATAAATTTATTTTAATTAGGCTATCTCTAGTAAGAACTAAAAATATAGGCTTAAGATTAATCTCTCTTATTTATTTACTTTATTATTATAGAACCTTATTAGTATAAATTTATCTTCTTATTATTACTCTAGGATCTTTCTTAGCTATTTTATTATACTATTATTAGAGAAAGCTTAAGTAAAACTTACTTAATTTTTCCTTAATAATCTAAATCTATTTAGATCTTTTATAAGTAGTTAATATAGTTTACTTACTATAATCTATTAAGTAAGGCTTTATAAAGGTATAATTTAATAGGTCTAATAGAATAATTAAATAATAATAGTTAAGTTAGAAGTAGGGCCTAGTTAAATTATAATCCTTCTAGTATTATTCTTACTAACCTATAATAAATAGTAGATAAATAAAATATATTAAGTGCGAAGAACTAAATATATCTATAAAGCGTAAATAAGTATTCTTATATATTTAGTTCTTTCTATTATACTATATACTATTCTACTATATATTTTATAATATATTTAATCTCTAATATTTTCTTATATACTATTCTCCTACTATTTTAATAGTATATTTAATAGTATATATTATATGCTTTTCTATATTATTAACTATTCTAGTGCTATTCCTTTAAATTATATAATTAGTATCTTTATTATATAATTATGCTGCAGTTTTATATTATTCTTTTAGTTTCTTTATTTACTATATCTAGTTAGTCTATAATATTATTCTCTCTTTTTAAGGTCTTTATCTCTAAAGATATAGATATAAATAAAGCGCTCGCCTATATTACTATTAAGATTTTAGCTTTTCTTTTATAAGTAATATTTTTATAATATATTTATTATTATACCTCTTAAGCGTTTTAATTACTTTACTAATTATATTTATTAGTTTAATTATATTTACCTTAATAGTTACTTTATTAAATATTCTTATAAATATTATTTCTCTTATAGTAAAGCTTATATTATAGATTTAAAAAGTTAAAACTATACTTTTTATACTTATTATAGTTATAAATATAAAAAACAATTTTATAGTAAAAGAGAGTAAAATAAGCTTTAAGAAGCTTAAAAAAAAATAAATATTAAACTTACTGCTGCTAAGAAATAATCTACTCTTCTTTTTATTAAAATTCTTCGCCTATAAAAATAGTAAAAGTTCTTAAAAGAGTATAATTCTAAAATATTAGATTATAATATTTTAGTAATAAATAAATTAAATAAAGAAAATTCTCTTTCTGCTAAAGATTTAGTTAAGCTTAATTACTTTATAATTAAAGATAATTATTAATATTAACAGCTATCTGCTACTCTTAATAATCTATTAATAAGTTAAATTCTTTATAATTTAAGCCCTAGTTTTTAGACTTTTACTAGTCTTAATATTCCTCTATTAAATATTAGTAATTTATTAAATTTTTAACAGGTTCTTAAGTATTTTCTAAAGTATTATATTCTTTTTATTTTATAAGGTACTAAGTTTATTTATTAACTTTTCTTTCTTCTAAAATTCTTTTAATTTTATATTTTTCTTCTATAATCTTAACTTCTTTATATTATATTTAAGTATTTTGCAGTACTAGTTTTAATAATAAGATATAAAAAATTAAGTATATTCTTATATTATCTAGGAGTTTTAATCTATAGTTTACTAGTCCGATTTTCTCTTTAATAATAAATAGTCTAATCTTTTTATTATCTAGTTTACTACTTAATTATTTTATTTTAATATTTTTATATAGTAAGTATACTTTTTTCTCTCTTTTTAAGTTAAGTCTCTTTTAATATATTTTGTCGAAGTAGACTGCTATTCTAAGGTTTATAAATTTAATATCTTTTTATAGTTATTTATATAATATCTATAGCTATATAACTTTCTTTTCTGCTTTATAGTTTATTTTTTATATTTTCTTTAGTTTATTGCTAAATTTAAGATTATATCTAAAATTAATATAAAATAATATCTTCTTTATTATTATATTAATTAAGTTATTATATATAAATTATACTATAAGTAGTAATTTAACTTAATTACTTTAATTATAATTTATATAATTCTATAAGTATTACTTAATTATTTAATTTATTCTTTTTATTTATCTATTTATCTATAGGTAATAAGCTATGCTAAGTCTATACTTAATACTAATTATATCTATTAATGTTTTCTATAATTTTAATATAAACTATAAATCTTTATTTATTATTATTCTCTTTAGTATACTATATTTACTAAATATATATTAAAGTAGTAAGTATACTATATTAATTACTATTACGTCTTAACTCTTAGTAATTATTATTACTACTAGTTATACTATTTAATAGTTATATATAATTATTCTATTTTTTTTCTCTTTAATAGCGTTAGTTTAAGTTCTTAGATTTTTTTTTTATAATTTAGTCTTTTACTAAGTATATCTACTCGCTTATTTTATTCTCTATTATAATATTTAATTATAAAGTTATAATTAGCTAATACTTTTACTTATTTTACTTATCTTTATATTAATACTTTAATTATTATAAAATAAGTAAAATTCTTATAATCTATAATTATTTTAATTATATATTTTATTCTTTTAAGATAAACTCTCTATTATTAAAACGCTATTATTATAGCTAGTAATTCCTTATTATAAATCTTATAATTTAATTCTATTAGTATTATTTTTCTTAAATAATATATTATTAAATATAGCTTTTTATTATTATTTAGCTATAATATAATTACTTTAATTATATAGTCTAATATATTAGTCTTAATAATTATTTCCTTTTCTAAATTATATTATCTAAGTATTAGTACTATAATAAGTCTTATTTTAACTTCCTTAAATATTTTCTATTAGGTTTTAATCTATTAGTAATTTTTCTTTTTCTTTAATAAGTTAAATAGTAATCTTATAATATCTATATATTGTTTAATATATTATTAGTAATAGTTTACTATTTTAATAAATACTTATAATTCTTATAGGTTTATTAGTATTAGCTAATCTTTAATTATCTAAATCTTTTATTTATCTGTTTATATCCCTTCTTAAATAATTTAATATCTTAGGAAATTTATTTCCTTAATATAAAATTTATATTTTTTTAGCTTTATTCTTAGCTTTACTATTTATAATTATTATAATATTATCTTAATATATTTAATATATTCTTTATAATTTTTAGAAAATATTAAAATATTATTTAGGTATATAACTATAAAGTTATATATATAATCTCTTAATACTTTATTAATAAATTATTAAAATATTACTAGTGCATTAGTTAATTTAAAAGGTATAATCTTATATTTATAATATTTAAACTTAGTTTTAAATGCTATTTTCTATTCTTTACCTTTCTTTATTTATAATCTATTATAGATATCTGCAATATTAAATTTTATAAAAATCTTTACTTCTTATACTATATCTTAAATCTCTATAATTAGTAGTAATAGGTATTTATTCTTAATTATAATAGCGTTAAGCTATTAGTAATCTGTATATAGTTATAAACTTCTATCTTTCTTTAATATAAATAGTATTAAATATTCTGCTAGTAATATTAATAGTTATATATAACTTTTTTATAGGTTCTCTTTAATATATATTTTTAGTACTTTTAATTTTTTCTTTAATAATTAGTAAATTAGTTTATATATTAGTAACTTCCCTTTAATTAAGGATATTTTATAATTATATAGTCTATAGTTTAGTAATTCCTTATTAATGCTAAGATTAAAGAGATTTTAAAATTATTTATATTTTTTTAATATCTTTAATTCTATTATCTTTTTTAACTTCTTTATTCTTATTATAGTACTATATAGTATCTAACTATATTACTTCTCCTAGATTTATATATTCTATTATATAATCTTACTTATTAACTCGCTTTCTAAAAGTTCTTTAAGATTTTCTTATTCTTTTAACTTAGAGCTATTAATTATTTCCCTTAACTTAATCCCTTTTATAGCTAACTTTACCTCGCCTATTTAACTCTTAAGAGCCTAGAAATAGTCTTATTTTAGCCTTATTCTATATATATATCTTATAAATTATATCTTATTATATGTTTAATTAATCTTTAAATTATATTATCTAAGCTATAATACTCTAAGTACTATATTATACTCTTTAATCTTAGTTATATTAAAGTTAAGTAATTTTAAATAGTTTTAAACTAATATTAGAATTATTTCTATCTTTATAGTTAAAGATTATCTTAAGTCTTCTCTATTAAATCTTAAAATTAATACTAGCTATTTCTTTATTTTTTTTTAGAATTTATAACTTCTTTATAAATCTTAGGTTTATAAAGTTTCTTATAGCTCTTAAGTTAACTAGTACTTTAATTAATTAGCCTATAATCTTAGCCTATAATTTAATATATTAACCTTTAGCTATTACTACTATTTAGTATTATCTTTCTTATTATTATCTTTTAATTCGGTTTTCTCTTAGAAAATACCTATTATTAATCTTCGCGCTATAATATATTAAATAATAGTCTTTATAATATACTGTCTAATATATACTCTTATACTCTAGGTATCTCTAATACTTTCTCTATATATATCTTAGCCTATTATAATAGGCTAATATTTCTCTTTATAAGGAATTTACTTAAGTCTTAGCTTATTAAGCCTCTTACTTATAGCTATACTTATTTAAGTTTAATAAAATAAAATCTATTACTCGCGTCTTAGCCTTAATTACTTTAATACTTAGTTTTTTATTAGTTTTAAGCGATTATTTACTATTTATATCTTTTAGCTTCTTAAGTATTTCTTTAGCCTTATATTATTCTTTTAATTTAATTAAGTCCTTTTATAGAATTATTATAACTACTTTATTAATTTTATTATTTAATAATATTATTTATTGCTTTATAAGTTATTTTACTACTTTAAATATTTCCTAGGTTTCTTATAAATATTTATTAATTTTATCCTATACTTCTTATACTATTTCTAGTAATACTAATACTTATTTAGCCTATTTAATCCTTAAAAGATCTATATTTTTATCTCTATTATCTTAAGTTATTTATTTATATTATATTTATTCTTAGCTCTTTAAAACTTTATTATAATTACTTTCTTTATTTATTGCTTTTAATTATTATCTTAGTTTTTTTAATACTTTATAATTCTTTATATAATAGCTTTCTTTATTACAGTTAAAATATTTAAACTTCTTTTATTTTTAATTCTAATTAATTCTATTATTTCGTCTTAGTACTATAGCGTTTAGCTTTATTAGCCTTAATCTATAGGGATTCTTATCTCTAATTAGTTATTTCTTATTTAATCTATATTAATTTAATTTACGATATTCTATAGATCTTTATTATTTCGCATATTTTTTAGCTTATTTTCGTTCGAATATCTTATTATTAATTTTAATTAATAATTTAATAAGGTTATTAATATTATCTAGTCTATTAACTTATATAAGTTTATCTTAAACTTCTTTCTTAAGTCCTTATTTATAAACTGCTATTTATACTAATAATCTTTATCTTAGATAAGATATAATTTATTTAAACTATATCGCGTAATCTGCTGCTAATTATATTTAATATAAATATTTAAGCTTTTGCTTTATAACCTTTATCTTATCTCTAATATTAAATGCTTTATTTAGCTTTGCTTAAAAGCTTATATAGCTTCTATAAATTTATTTAGTAATTTTATCTTTATTAGGATTTAAATTCTTATTAACTACTATTAAGTTAATCTAATTAAATACTAGTCCTCTTATATAGAATATTACTAAAAGTATTTTATTATTATTATTAGTAATATTTATTATTTAAAAGTATAGATTTAATTAAATAATAAATATTTATAACTTATCTCTTTTACTATAATAATTTTTAAGTTTTAGTAATTTAATTCCTTATTATAGTTTATCTTCTGCAGCTTATATAGTTATAATAATCTCTTATAATTATTTAATTATTCTTATAAATTCTTAAGTTATAGAAGTGCGATTTATATTATTAGTTATTATAGCCTACTTAGCAGATATTACTTAATTATTACTAAATATCTTAAATCTTTAAATACTTAAACCTTTAGTAATAGAGTTAAAAGTACTTAATATATTATTACTTTAAGATTTTTCCTAGCTATTTTATTATATTATTAAAAAAGGCTTAAATAAAACTTATTTAATTTTTCCTTAATAATTTAAGTCTATCTAGATTTTCTATAAGTAGTTAATATAGCTTATTTATTATAATCTATTAAGTAAGGCTTTATAAAGGTATAACTTAATAAGTTTAATAAGATAATTAAATAATAATAGTTAAGTTAGAAATAAAGCTTAATTAAATTATAATTCTTCTAATACTATTCTTATTAACTTATAATAAATAATAAATAAATAAAATATATTAAGTATAAAGAACTAAATATATCTATAGAGCGTAAATAAGTATTTTTATATATTTAATTCTTTCTATTATACTATATACTATTTTACTATATATCTTATAGTATATTTAATCTCTAGTATTTTCTTATATATTATTCTTCTATTATTTTAATAGTATACTTAATAATATATATTATATGCTTTTTTATATTATTAACTATTTTAATACTATTTCTCTAAATTATATAATTAGTATCTTTACTATATAATTATACTGCAGTTTTATATTACTCTTTTAGTTTCCTTATTTACTATATTTAGTTAGTCTATAATACTTTCTCTTTATTAGAGAAAGAAAGAATATTATAAGCAATATATATAATTTCTTATATACGCTATAAATTTAATATTATTAAATAAAGTAATTTAAGTAACTTCTATTAAAGCTATATTATAAACTATTTATATAAAGATAAGGTTAATAAGATAATAAATATAAGCTTATCTATATCTATTTTAATAGGCGCTTTATATAGATATATCTTTATAAAAGATTTATATTTATTATAGGCCTCTTTAAAAAACTTATAGTTATTTAAGAGATAAGCCTCTTAATTAAAGCTTTATAAATAAATAAGCTTATTCTTATAAATTAATAAGATTAAAATATAAGGCTTATATTTATAACTATAATAATTATATTTAATATTAATATTAATATAAGTATATTAAAGTATTAAATTCTTAATTAGCCCCTTTAAATAATAAAGGTATATTTTTTAAAATATTAAAAGAAACTCTTTATTTAGCCTAGAGATAGTAAAGTTATTCTCTATTATTATATTAATAATAATAATAATAATAATAATAATCTTAATTAATATTTTAATAATAGCTAGTTTAATTTAAGTCTCTATATTAATAATCTCCTTATACTCTATATTTTATCTCTAAGGCCTTTTTATAATATAAGTATAACCAGGCGAAGCCGTAAAGATATAGGAGGTAAGAAGGTTAATTGTTTTACTAGAGAGATACTGCTTACTAAGTGCTGTTAAGGCAGTTTAATAGGCGGTTTAATACTGCCGCAGCTGCAGCTATAGCAGAGCTATATTTATAATAGAATATCTCTTCCTTAAATAAAAGAAATAGTATCTGCGCTGTAATATAATTAGATATAATTTATTAGCTATAGCTATCTTATTCTTTATTTAGGAAGACCTTTTTAGCGCTTAAAAGCTTTTTAATATTATTTTCTGTAGTCTTAATAAGCTATATAGTGCTAGTTATAAATTTATTCTGCTAAAAAATTAGCTATTTTTACTCTTTTTATTGCTATTCCTATTAATAATATTTATATTAGTAGATATTTAGCTGGGCCTAGTAGCCTTTAAAGAAGTCTTAGTAAAGCTATTTAGTAAGGTTAATAAGGCTATTATATATATAATATTAAGGGAAGAAGATAATATTATTATATTTTACTAGTTAATAATTCTTATCTATTAGATAGTAAGATTAATTTTTTTATTATTATAGTAAGCCTAGCAGAATTATTATATATAATAAGACTAATAGCTCTCTCCGGCGAAGCTATTATTTATTTTTTAAAAATCTTTCTCTTATTATATTTATTAGGACTCCTACTATAGCTATAAGCAGATTTTTTAAGTCTAAGAGAATTGGGCGCTTAGGGCTTAGTTTTTAAATAAGCATAATAGCTATAAAGATAAAGTGTAATTCTAGTTATAAAAACGCCTAATATTTATTTATATAGACTATGTTGTTTTAGTAGTTCTATATTATCCCTATAATAGTTAAGTTATTTTATCTTTAAGGTTATAAGTTTTTAAATTATTTTTTACTATTTATATTAGGCTGCCCTTATTTATTATTTAGATATTCTTATATATATTATCTCTTTATTTATTCTTTTTCTTTATTAGGGTTTATATTATTTATAGTATTATTAATATTATTTTCTAATATTAAATTATTAGTATTACTCTCTAATATTAAATTAATAGTTAGGGGCTATAGCCTATAGTAAATTATTAATTAGGCTAAGTATATATTAAGGCTATTATTAGGGCTTAGATTTAAATTTTTATTTATAAGATTTTTACTAATACTAGATTCTCTTACTATTATAATATAGTAATATTTTTCCTTAAAGATATATTAATAATGCGCTTTAATCTGTTAATAGAATTATAGAATATTATTTAATTATGCTAGCATTGCTGTTGCGGCGTATATTAAGTATATTAATACTAAGTATTTTATTAAGTCTAGGAATTATTTTTTTTATCTGGCCTTATAGTCTTATAATATTTCTCCTATTTAAATACTATAGTAAAGTCTTAGTCTTTTTTATAAGGTAGGTTATTCTGCTAGCTATATATTTAGTTATATAATTATAATATAGCCTCTGTTCTTATTATTAGGCGTAAAGATATTTATTAATATATTAATATTTAATAATAATATAGGATAAGTAGTAGTTTATGCTAAATAAGAGAGGTTAAGCTAATATTTTACTAGAGTTAGCTGTAGGTATAGTATAAGGATAAAGTAAGTAAAGTATTGCTAGTATTAGCTAAGTAAGCTAATAACCCCTCCTCTAATAGTAAATATATAGAACTACTAGTAACTTTATTTTTATATTTTTTTATTAGCTTTAGCGCGTCTTTAAGATTATTAATATTATATTATATGTTATATTTTAGCCCCTAGCTCTTTTATTAGACTAAGTATTCTATAATAATATATTAGCGATGCTGGTAGATGTGCTTATCTATAAGCTTCTTAATTTTATAGGTCCTAGTATTATCTTCTTCTATATATAGTACTGGCGGTAGTTATAGCTATCTATTAAAGAAATTATCTCTTAGCAGGGCTGGCTCTAAGTATACTATTAAGAATATATTATATACTCTTTAATATAATAGTAGCTCTAGCTTATATACTAATTTTTTTATATATTAAATTACCTTAAAAAGTTTAATATATTATTGTAAAAACTTTCTTTCTAATACCTTTATTACTAGTATTAAGTAGCCTTTATAAAAATATAGATAGACCTAGTTACTGGGTATAAAAGCAATATAAAGATATTGCTAGTTATAATATTATTTAGCTAATATAACTGCTATTTTTATAGCTTCTTTTATATTAATCTTATATATAAAGCTTTATTCTAGTTCTATATTGTGCATAAGGTCTATAAATATAGATAACTTAATACTATATATTAGCTAATACGGTATATACCCTATAGATATGCTTTTATTATTATTAAAAGCCTCTTAAAGCTATAATAATGCTAAGGGCTAATCTATTAAGATATTTAGCGCGCTAAGGAAGTATTTAAGAGCTATCTCTGCTTACTAGTTTATACACTTTAATTATCTATCTATTTATAGGTAAAATGCTGTTAAAAATAATAGCTAGATATTTAAGTATCTAAAAAATTCCTTTTATAAATTAGATAGAAACTTAGGGTCTTTATTAGAAATAATTTTCTATAGTAAACCCTAGTTCTTAATATATAGATAATTTAATAGGGCTGCTGCTTAATTAGCTATAGTCTAAGTAATTTTTTTTAGAATAAATATTATTCTTTTAGTAAACTTATATATTACTAATATAGCTTAATTAAGGCTATTTCTTATCTTAGGTAGGCCTATAATAAAATTAATAATTAGTATATTAAATAGAATTAGTAGCGTTATAATAGGCTATATAGACCTAAAGGGCTAGTATTACTATATTTAATTTATTATATATTTAGAGTAATAGGTAATATATTCTTATACTAGCTTAGATATTTTATAAATAGCTAAGCTATTTAGTCTGTCTAATATCCTATTAACTCTAGAATAGTTAACTTAATTATAGGTAAGCTGTAGTATCTCCGGGACTACTAATTATAGAATATATAGATATTAATATTTATTATACCTATTAACTAAGTATAAAAGATTATCTTTTATCTTATATAATAGTATTACCTTCGACTTATTCTATAGGTTATTTAATATTTAACTTTATTTAGAGTTTGTTTAATAGCCCTTTATTAATTTTTTCTTAAACCTAGGGCTTATCTTAACTAGAGAGATATAATAAATATCTGTCTTATTATTAATATTAGTAATAAAGATATCTATATCTCTAATATCTTTTAATAGGAGAGTATATAGCTCTACTATAACTAATAATAAATATAATAGTATATCTAGTATTATATTAGTTTTGCTGAGCTTATAGATAAAATTTAGATTAAATTATTAAATATATTATATTATAAGGATTAAGTATAAATTAATCTACTTTATTGAACTAGATTTTAATATAGTTTATTTAGCTATTGCTAAAGTAGCGCTATAATCTATAAATATTATAATAATTAATTTTAATGCTTTAATAAAATAGTATATCTTCCTAAGTATCTATACTAAGTATGTAACCTTTAATTTTATTAGCTAATATTTTATTTCTGTAAAGTTTAGCTATCTTAATAAAAATAGAATTGGCTATATCTTTAACTTACTTAATATTGCCTTAGCTGGCGGGCTAGTTATTAAGAGATAATGCTTATCTGCTAATACCTTATTACATAAGTAGTATACTATTATGCTAAAACTATATCTTAATATATTTGCCCTAGAGCCGCCTATTATATTAAGATTAATATAAAATAATCTATTTAGTAAGAAGTAGGCTAGAAAAGATAGGTCTTAGAAATATTATTTAATTTCCTAAAATAACTATAGCTCTTATTTAGTTAAAAGGCTTATTTAAGTATTAGTTATAAATTTCTAGTATAGTTTACCTTTAATAGGACTAGGGCGTAGTAATAATATCTTACAGTCTTATAAAGAACTTGTAATAATTATATATCCTAAGATATATTAATAGAACTATTCTATAAGGATAAAAAAATACTTAAGGTCTTTTAAAATAGTAGGGAAAAGTAGGTCTATTATAGCCTTTATTTTCTTCTCTAGATTAGCTATATTAAAGGTATTAACCTAATAACCTAATAGTATTACTAAGAGAAACTTAATAAAAGACTTTTTAGGATTTAAGGCGATATTAAGCTCCTATATTATAGAAAATAGTGTATATAAGTATTATTTATAATTATTTAGTATCTTTAATGCTATAATTAGGTTGTCTATATAAATATAAATAAACTCCTAGAACTTCTGCAAATAATAGTTTATAATTTATTAAATATAGGCAGGCGCATTATAAAATCCTATTATAGCTATATTAAAAACCTTTTAGCCCTAATAATTAACTACTACTAGTCGCAATTAATAAGGTAGGAATATTTTTTATTAGTAAAAAAAGGAGATTATATTATAAATGGAGATAAATAGTTTCTCTGCTATTATTGCTAAGATTTTATCTTATAATAAGATAAGATAAATATTAGGTTTTATCTCTTAGTTTAGTGCGCGAATATCTATTATAATATACCCTTTTTATATTTATTAGCTATTCTTTTTTATTATTTTTTAGATAATAAAGACTAGGTATTTAGTAGGTATATAGCTATTGGCCTATTCTATATAACCCAGGTTATAAAGTTTATTAAATATATTATCTATAATCTTTTAGTCTGCTAGTTTTAATAGGTAAACTTTAAATTAATATAGGAGCTAAGCTTCTTAACCTTTCTTTAATAATATTTATATTTATTAATCTTCTAGTATATTAGTAAAGCCGTAGTTGTCTTATATATTATATAATTTAATAATGTGCTGTAGCTAATTAGCAGTATCCTTATTTTTATAGATAATAATGCCTTTTGCTATAACTTACTTTAGGCTTAGCTTATATACTATTTTTAGGGTTAGTCTATTATATCTTTTCTGTAAAGCCTCTACTAGAAGTATTATTATAGGGTTAATTATAAGAGTATTTATTTTATCTAATTTGCTAAATATGCCTAATTATATTTTTTATAGAATTACTTATAGCTGCTCTAAGAAGTTAAATATTTAGATAAATATTATCTTTGTATTAACTATATAAGCAAATAGCGCGATATAATTATAGCATAAGTTAAAGAGATAATCCCTATTATTAATTAAATTGCCTTTTATTTTAATTAATAGCTATATACTAGATCTTAGTAATATTATTACTCTTTAAGCTAAATAGATAAATTAGGGTATATAGTACCCTAGCTTTGCTATAATTTTTATTAGTATTATTACTCCTTAGTAAGCATTAATAATTACTATACTAGTGCCCAAATTAAGTATAAACTTATATAGTATAAGAATGTTATTGCCTATAAGAATATTTGCTCTTAGCCTATTAACTAAATATACTTTTATTTCTAGTTTAGCCCTAACCTCTTAGCTATTAAGGGTAGTAGGCAGGTTAATTAAAAGTTAGATAAACTAGGTAAATAGTATAACTATACTACTAATACTCTTAATTATAATTTTTAATATATTCTATATTAGTAAAAGTAGGGCTTATTATTATAAGAACTATCTATTAATAATTATTATAAAGCAACTACTGTTTAAATAAATAATAATATATTCTTAAGAGTCCGCTATATATATTAAAGCCTTAGTATAATACTATTCTTTAAAGAAGTATCTAGTGCCTATTTATAGCTATATTAGGGCTGTAAAGTATATTATCTGAGGTATCTTATCTCTAATTATTGTAGGCATCTGCGGTATTATTATCTTTTTACTATACTTAAATTATATACTTTAAAGATATTAATATAGTTTATTATTTAATTTAAACTTATATAAGTATATATAATATTTTTAAGTAGAGGCTTCTGGCTAAATATAGTATATAAACTAATTATAGCTATTATCTCCTATATAGTCTATTATATCCTCTGTATATTTAATGCCCTTATCTGGCCTATTATTAAATCTAGTATCTCTATATTTTATATAGTATATACCTTAATAAAACCTATCTGTAAAAGAACTAGTTTAATTATTATTAATATTTATTAAATATTATAATATAAATAGCAGATTTTCTACTCCTAACTTATTATTAATATATATATTATATACTTATTAAGGAATAGCATTGTCTTAATTTAATTAGTCTTAATTTAGCATAAATAATTATTAGGCCCTATTATAGTTCTGTAAGAATACTTATTAAATAGCAATATCTTAGTTTAGCTAGTTATAGTTTTATGCAAATAATAATTTAAAAGGTATAAAAAATCTGCTTTCTCTACCGCCTCTATTAATAAATTATCTTATCTAATCTTAAGAAATATCAGCTATAGGCCTTATATTTAAGGATTATTACTATAGCTATAGCCTTAAATTAGGTTATCTTAAATTATTATAGCGATATGCTTAGTATAGTAATATCTATATATAGCCTTAGTTATTATATCTATAATTGCTATATTAATTGTATTATCCTAATTACTAATTATTCTCTAAATTAGCCTAGTCCTACTATATTATATAAGCTTTATTTACTAATTCTATAAACTATACTAATAATATATTCTTATTAGAATAAATAAGGTCTTTTTATATATATAAGGAGAATTTTATCTATACTAAATAAAGCTGCATATAAATTATACTAGGTTTTATCGCCTTATACAGCTAGATAATTATCTATATAAAGTTCTATAGTATAACTCTATTCTATATATTAGCTATAGAATATAATATTTTTTTTAACTTATATATATTATTATATTATAATACCTGTATTAATCTTAAATCGCTTTAATAATAGTAGAATCTAAGCTTCCTTAATAAGATATATTTATAAACTATCTTATTTAAATTTAGAAAGCTCTATTATATATTATTATAATATTTATCTCTTAAGGGATATATAAAGCTATAGCCGGATTAACTTATTACCCTTAATTAAAATAAAATCCCAGATATATTTAGTAAATAAATAAATGTCTTTATAGAATATCTGGCTATTAATAGTTATTATCGGCCCTATTTCTATATATTTATAGTCCTTTAAATCTAGTTAAAAAAACCTGAGTTCTTTTTACTTTTAAAAGGCTAAGCTATTTAGGTATAATAATAATATTATTATAATATTGCCAGCAGTATTCTAGTTATAGTTATAATTATTACCTAAAGTAGAGCAGTTTTTATTAGACTATATATTATCTTACTATTTGCTGAGTTTATATAAAATACCCTAATTTTATTCCGCTAGCTTAGTTATAGTCTTAATTATTATTTTATTTAATATAGCTATTATCTTTATTATTTATATAAGCAGAATATTAATACTTATTAAATTAAGATTAACTTCTATTAATAGCCCCGCCCTAGTATTATTATCTATATCTTTACCTTCGACTAATAGCAGTATAATATTATATATAAGTCTTTTACCTTCTATACTGCTTATTTCTCTATTCTATTATTAATTAATTATAATATTATCTTTATCTTATCTAGCTTCTATGCTAAGCAATAATCGTTTTATATTAAAGATTAAAAAATAGAAATTAGTTCCTAAATATAATAGCTTATTAAACTATATTTATAAAAAGTTTAAGAAGATATTAGAAATATCTATAAGATATTTAAGTATATAATATTCTTAGTCCGGGAATATTAGGGTATTCTTTTAAGGGTTAGAGGAGGCCCTTATCTATATTATATATAATAATAATATCTTAAAATAGCTATAGCCTAATAGATTAATTAGTTCTTGCATTACTTTCTCCCCTAATAATACTCTTTACTCTTACTGCTAGGATAGGAAGGTAAAATTATTAGTTAATATCTTTATTGCCCTGTAAAAGCTGCTTATAGCTTAGTTTAAAATATTTTAATTAATTACCTAGTCTATAAGAAATAAAAAATTTCTTACTTATAGGGTAGTATTACTCTTTAGTATAATTAAGTTAACTATAAGATAAGCTAATATCGAATTTCCTTTTAGTATTAGATAAAATAAAATAATAAAGTTAATTAAGAATAAGATAACTTAGGGGAGCTAATTTCTATAGTTTAACTAGCTCGCCCGGAAAGCTATAAGCTAAAAAATAATTAATATAATTTAGAAAGGGATTATAAATAAATATTAGAAGGGAGGGTTTAAATTATTAGAGAATATAGGTATATAGTATTATAAGGATATTAATATTATCCTTATTAATACACAGCAGATTTTTCTGCAAGATAATAAGATTAATTAACTAAAGTCTAATAATCCTAAGGTCTTAAAACTTAAGATAAAGATAATAAAGATGCTCTAATTAATTAGGATATACTACTATTTATAACTAGGCGAAGCTATAGAGATATAAGAAATAAGAAGGTTAATTGCTCTACTAGAGGGATACTGCTTACTAAATATTATTAAGGCGGTCTGATAGGCGGTTTAATACTGCTGTAGCCGCAGCTATAGCAGAGCTATATCTGTAATAATAAGTAAGAGTTACTCTTAGCTTAGCTATAATAGCTAGCTTAATAATAAAATAGGTTTTTTTCTTTTTTAATAGGCTTTTTAATACTACTATTAAGTTAAATAAAC
Organism: Paecilomyces variotii; assembly: GCF_004022145.1. NCBI lineage: Eukaryota > Fungi > Ascomycota > Eurotiomycetes > Eurotiales > Thermoascaceae > Paecilomyces > Paecilomyces variotii. The sequence continues at coordinate 34,642 of NW_021167174.1, forward strand.
TTACTTATATAATAACTAAGACTATAAAAAAAGGCTAATTTAATAAAGATATAAACCTTCTATATTTTAATTCTAGTATAATATTTATTTTAGCTAATAAATTCTTTATAAGATTTAAAATAAGTAAAGATATTAACTTATTAATAGCTATAAAAGGAGTAATACTTAATTAAGGAAATAGTCTTTTTAATATTATAATAGTAATTAAAGTCTTTAATATTTTAGTAATAGTTAAAGAATTATAATCTAGTATTATATTAATAATTAAATTTAGCTATATTTTAATAATAGCAGCTATTTCCTCTATAGAGAATATAAGAGGAGAAAATAGCTTCTTAAAGGAAGAGATAACTTCTTTAAGCTATTAATATTATTAAAATTAGCATATATTATATAAACTATAAATTAGAATAATTATCTAAGAAGTCTTATTATAATAGAGTAATATAAAATAAATTCTAAGACTTATAGTTTACTCTAATTAATTAGTATTAATATAATAAATTATAATAACTTATTCTTAAAGTAAGAAGCTTTAAAAATAAATAAAAAAGCAGCTAATTTTTTAAAGTTTTTAAGCTATTATATTATTAATACTATTATACCTTTAAAAATATATCTAAATTATTATTTAAATATATTTAAGACTAAGAGTTATATATAATAAAAGATAAGAAGATAATTATTAAAAGTTAGAATTCTAATCTTATAGTATTATATAAATAATACTTTTAGCTTATATAACTTCTTAATTCTTTATTATAAAAATAGTAAGAAACTTCTTTATTTATTATATTATAGATCTCTATAAAGCTATATTTTATATTTAATATAATAACTTTATAATAGCTTAAGAATAAGCCTTTAAAAAAGGGGAGAATACTATTATACCCCTAGCTCTTTACTAGGGTATAAGCTTATAAGACTATATTAGGGTTTCTGAGAAAATATAAATATATATTTTATATTTACTGCGTATATTAATATTCTTTTTTTCTAAGTATTATTAGCTCTTTAAGCTATTAAATTAGTTTGAGAAATTCTATTTAAACCTATTCTTTTTAACTAGTTATAAGCTTAGGTTTATAATAATTTAGGAGAAATAGCTATATAATAAAAACTATTCTATTTTAAATATTTAAGTTTAAATTAGTAATAATAAGCTACTCTTATATAAGAGAACCTATAATAAAACTACTCTAATACTATATTAAATACTAAATCTAATAAGAGTTAAATTCTATTAAAGATTAAAATATTAATCTATTATTACTATATTCTTAATAAATAATATTAAAAATAAAAAAAGAAATCTATTTTTATTCTTTTAAAAAAGAACTATAAGAAATAATTTATTTATATAAAAAGATAGCTTATTAATAAAGATTATTAGAAAGTTACTAAGTTTATTAAAAAGCTATATAATAATTAATTTAATAAGGCTAATATAATTATTTAATACTAAATTATTAAATATTTATCTAAAGATAATTAAAATAAATTTATTAATTCTAATAGTATATATATATTATAGAAGGCTCTATAAATAAAATATATAAAAATTCTCTTTAATTAAAAGCATTAACTTATTTAATTATTTATATACTTTTAAATAACTCTTAAATAAATAATCTTAAATACTTAAAGTTAATTATAATAGATAAAAAAGAGAATTATAATATTTAATAGTATAATATTTTCTTTAGCTAAGCCTAAGATTAAAATATAATAATTATTTTTAATATTGCTTAAAAAGTATATTATAATTAAGGTAATAATTAATATATATAAGAATTTAAAGGTAGATAATATTTTAGCTATTTTAAAAAAAATAAAGACTTAATTTTAAATAAAATTAACTATTATATTTTTAATAAAAAATAATTATATCTATAAGAAAGATTACTATATTAAAGATTACTTCTTTTTATTTATTACTTAGAAAAGTATAAGAAATAGCTAAAAATAAAGAAAGAAGTCTCTTAAATAAATATCTAATAATCTTATTATTTAAGATAAGATAATAATAAAAATAATTAATAAAATTTATAAAAAGATTTAATCCTTAAAAAATAAGAGATTAAAAGATAAAAAGCAAAGAGTATATAATATAAAAAAAACCTTAGATATTAAAAAGAGCTAATCTTAATTAAAGTCTTTAGCCTTAATTATCTTTAATAATTAAATCTTATATAAAATTACTTACCTTTTAAAAGATATTATTAATAAAAATCTATTTTAATAATATATAGATAGTAATATTAATTTATATATAATTAATAAAAATTACTATTTTAAAAGATTACTAATTTAAATTTAATAAAGGTATATTTATATAGGCGGAGAGATCTTATATTTAGAATATATAAAAATAGCTATTTTAAAAGATAAGAATAAGAAAGTATTAAATCTAGAAAATATATTATTTATATTAAACCTTAGAGTAAATTTCTTATTAACTAAGATATTCTGCTAATAATTAAATATATATAAGTGCTTTAATAAAAGAATAATATCTATATTAAATAAATTAGATAAAGTTATAATTTAAAATATTATTAAATATAGAATTTATATTATTAAAGAGTCTTCTTAGATTAAATATTTAAATTATAATATATACTTATTATATTATTCCCTATTAAAAATACTCTTAATATTATAATTATAAATTAAGAAAAAGAATTTTATTAAAATAAAATTAAAAAAAAAGAAAGATTTTATTAAAATAAAATCTAGAAAAGGTATTAATTATAATATAGAAGAATTAGCTATCTTAAACTTAAAAAGGTTAAAAACTTATATAACTTAACTATATTAAAGAAGCTTATTAAAATAATAATAGATTATTAATATATAATATATATTATAGCTAATATTAGAAATAAGAAAGAGATTATTAATATATAAAAAATTAATATTCTTAAACTTATTTATATAAATATATATAGTTAAATACTAGAGTTTAAGAATAAATATATTTATTTCTTAATAATTATAGATAATTTCTTAAGAAAAATATAAGTATTTCTAATAAAAGCTAAATCTAATACTACCTCTATCTTAAATAAATAAAAAAAAAAGTTAAGATAATAATAGGTCTTTAAATTCTTAATATATAATTAAATAATATATTAAAACTTAAGAACCTTTTTAAGACTTAAAGAAAATAATTTAATATATATTATAAACTAATAATTCTATATATATTAATATAAAATAAAGCTATAAAATAAGTATATTAAACTATTAAAAAAAAATAAGAGTTATACTTAAAGATTTAAACCTTTTAGTTAAATTATAGATAAAGGCAGCTTAAATTAATATATATATTAAAAATAAAGTATTAAATAAACTAATAATTAATAGGGTTTAGATATTTTTAAAGAAAGCTTTTACTAGAGTTAAGCTATTAATTAATTATTTAAAAATATAAGAATATTAAGTAATATTATATATAAACCTAGAATCTTTATTATTATTAAGGTGCGGGCTCGGGAAGTAGGTTAGAACAGATAGAATAAGGTAGTTAATACTAGGACTAGTTACAGGATCTCTATCTAGCTAATTTAGACTAGAATAGGCTGTTACAGGCAGGCTTAGTAAATAAGATATAGCTTAAGGGGCTTAATATTACGGTGCTAGCATAGGAGACAGAGATCTACTGGTTAATGCTTACATAAGGCATTATGTAACCTCGCGAAGATATTTTTAATGCATAGCCCGATCTAAATTTAAGCTCTTTAAGCTATATTTTATTTATTAAGCCTACCTGCAATAGCCTATTTTAGTCTAAATTAGCTAAATAGAGATTCTATAGCTAGTCCTAGTATTAACTACCTTATTCTATTTTTTCTAACCCGCTTCTTAAGCCTATATTTTAATACTATATAACTCTTATTTAGGAGTTAATACTATTAATAATATCTGCCTTAATTCCCCTATTCCTGCTAATAACTTTAAGAGAGTTTATTAAGCATATTACTGCTAGCTATAGGCTAGAATAATATAATTACTATTGCCTAGTATATAAATATATTAATAAGGCTAAGACTATTATAAATAAGATAAATTATTAGGCTAAGATATATTTTTAAAAGCTTTAGCAAGAATTTGCTGTTGTTTAATAAAGACTTAAATAAGAAATTATTAAACTTAAGACTATTTAGCAATATTAAAAGACTTAGCTTTAAAAAAAGAATAATAATATATTTAAGCTATTTTTAAAAGAGATTAAGCCTATTATACAGTTATACTTATTATAAATATACCTTTATTTATATTTAAACTTAAGCCTAGTATTAAGAGGCCTATAGCTGCTTTAATAGGAGTATTTAAAATATTTATTATTATATCTTCCTCTGCCCTTAGACTTTTAAAGAGACTTTTTAACTTAGATAAGTTTAAAGATAATTAAAAAGACCTTTAGCACTTTATAGCCTAGATCTAAGAGAAGATAATAATTAATTAAAATTAATTCCTAACTCCTTAGAGCTATATAGTTTATATAATTAACTATTTAAAAGGTATATCTTATATTTAAGTATTATTATATATTAGAGATAGGACTTATACTCTTAATAATTATTAAAGATTCTAGATATTCTAGAGTATATATTTAATAATCTTAATTATATAAACAATATATATAGCAAACTGTTTAACCTTTATTAAATTAATAAAGAATTTAGAATCTTTTTTATTAAGTTTTAGCACCTAGCGCTAGAAGGAGAAATACCTAAAAAAATATTATTTATCCTATTTAAGTAAGCTATTAGTTAAGAACTTTAAGAAATATTATTATATAGTTAGCCCTTAAGTTATAAATATTACTAATTTACTAAATTCTTATAAGATTTTAAGAACTATTATTGCTAATATATTATAAACTAGCCCCCTATTATAAAGATTTATACTGCTATTT